>NW_024396114.1:0-10750 GCF_016617805.1 Bactrocera tryoni
CTAAATGTGTATATACAAGAAAATCGACTTTATACCTGAATATAAGATTGTCGAATTCTTCCAAATGCACTGCCGTTATGGCTTTATGTCAACTTCGATAAGATGAAGAAGGCTAATAAACTTTAATATTTGATGTTAATGATTGAAAGCAACTCAATATCGACTGCTAAATGTGTATATACAAGAAAATCGACTTTATATCTGAATATAAGATTGTCGAATTCTTCCAAATGCACTGCCGTTATGGCTTTATGTCAACTTCGATAAGATGAAGAAGGCTAATAAACTTTAATATTTGATGTTAATGATTGAAAGCAACTCAATATCGACTGCTAAATGTGTATATACAAGAAAATCGACTTTATACCTGAATATATGATTGTCGAATTCTTTCAAATGCACTGCCGTTATGGCTTTTTGTCAACTTCGGTAAGATGAAGAAGGCTAATTAACTTAAATATTTGATGTTAATGATTGAAAGCAACTCAATTCTGACTGCTAAATGTGTATATACAAGAAAATCGACTTTATACCTGAATATAAGATTGTCGAATTCTTCCAAATGCACTGCCGTTATGGCCTTATGTCAACTTCAATAAGATGAAGAAGGTTAATTAACTTAAATATGTTATACTAATGATTTATAATAACTTAATATCGACTGCTAAATGTGTATATACAAGAAAATCGACTTTATGCCTGAATATGAGATTATCGAATTCTTCCAAATGCACTGCCGTTATGGCTTTATGTCAACTTCAGTAAGATGAAGAAGGTTAATTAACTTAAATAAGTGAAGTAAATGTTTTGAAGCAACTCAGTATCGATTGCTAAATGTGTATATACAAGAAAATCGACTTTATGTCTAAATATAAGATTGTGGAATTCTTCCAAATGCACTGCCGTTATGGCTTTATGTCAACTTCAGTAAGATGAAGAAGGTTAATTAACTTAAATAAGTGAAGTAAATGTTTTGAAGCAACTCAGTATCGATTGCTAAATGTGTATATACAAGAAAATCGACTTTATGTCTAAATATAAGATTGTGGAATTCTTCCAAATGCACTGCCGTTATGGCTTTATGTCAACTTCAGTAAGATGAAGAAGGTTAATTAACTTAAATAAGTGAAGGAAATGATTTGAAGAAACTCAATATCGATTGCTAAATGTGTATATACAAGAAAATCGACTTTATGTCTAAATATAAGATTGTGGAATTCTTCCAAATGCACTGCCGTTATGGCTTTATGTCAACTTCAGTAAGATGAAGAAGGTTAATTAACTTAAATAAGTGAAGTAAATAATTTGAAGCAACTCAATATCGATTGCTAAATGTGTATATACAAGAAAATCGACTTTATGCCTGAATATAAGATTGTCGAATTCTTCCAAATGCACTGCCGTTATGGCTTTATGTCAACTTCAGTAAGATGAAGAAGGTTAATTAACTTAAATAAGTGAAGTAAATGATTTGAAGCAACTCAATATCGATTACTGAATGTGCATATATAAGAAGTTCGATTTTTTCCTTAATATAAGATTGTGGAGTTCTTCCACATGCTCTGCCGTTATGGCTTTATGTCCACTACAGTAAGATGAAGAAGGTTAATTAACTTAAATACGTTAAACTAATGGTTTGAAACAACTCAATATCGATTGCTAATTGTGCATATACAAGAAAATCAACTTTATACCTTAATATAAGGATGTGGAATTCTTCCAAATGCACTGCCGTTATGGCTTTATGTCAACTTCAGTAAGATGAGGAAGGTTAATTAACTTAAATAAGTGAAGTAAATAATTTTAAGCAACTCAATATCGATTGTTCAATGTGTATATACAAGAAAATCGACTTTATACTCTAATATAAGATTGTGGAATTCTTCCAAATGCACTGCCTTTTCGGCTTTATGTCAACTTCAGTAAGATGAAGAAGGTTAATTAACTTAAATATGTTGAATTATTGATTTGAAGCAACTCAATATCGATTGCTAAATGTGTATATACAAGAAAATCGACTTTATACCTTAATATGAGATTGTGGAATTCTTCCAAATGCACTGCCGTTATGGCTTTATGTCTACTTCAGTAAGATGAGAAGGTTAATTAACTTAAATAAGTGAAGTAAATAATTTGAAACAACTCAATATCGATTGCTAAATGTGTATATACAAGAAAATCGACTTTATACTTTAATATAAGATTGTGGAATTCTTCCAAATGCACTATCGTTATGGCTTTATGTCAACTTCAGTAAGATAAAGAAGGTTAATTAACTTAAATAAGTGAATTAAATAATTTGAAACAACTCAGTATCGATTGCTAAATATGTATATACCAGAAAATTGACTTTATACTTTAATATAAGATTGTGGAATTCTTCCAAATGCACTGCCGTTATGGCTTTATGTCTACTTCAGTAAGATGAGAAGGTTAATTAACTTAAATAAGTGAAGTAAATAATTTGAAACAACTCAATATCGATTGCTAAATGTGTATATACAAGAAAATCGACTTTATACTTTAATATAAGATTGTGGAATTCTTCCAAATGCACTGCCGTTATGGCTTTATGTCAACTTCAGTAAGATGAAGAAGGTTAATTAACTTAAATAAGTGAAGTAAATAATTTGAAGCAACTCAATATCGATTGCTAAATGTGTATATACAAGAAAATCGACTTTATACCTTAATATAAGATTGTAGAATTCTTCCAAATGCACTGCCGTTATGGCTTTATGTCAACTTCAGTAAGATGAAGAAGGTTAATTAACTTAAATAAGTGAAGTAAATAATTTGAAGCAACTCAGTATCGATTACTAAATGTGCATATACAAGAAAATCGACTTTATACCTTAATATAAGAATGTGAAATTCTTCCAAATGCGCTGCCGTTATGGCTTTATGTCAACTTCAGTGATATGAAGAAGGTTAATTAACTTAAATAAGTGAAGTAAATAATTTGAAGCAACTCAATATCGATTGCCAAATGTGTTTATACAAGAAAATCGACTTTATACTTTAATATAAGATTGTGGAATTCTTCCAAATGCACTGCCGTTATGGCTTTATGTCAACTTCAGTAAGATGAAGAAGGTTAATTAACTTAAATAAGTGAAGTAAATAATTTGAAGCAACTCAATATCGATTGCTAAATGTGTATATACAAGAAAATCGACTTTATACTTTAATATAAGATTGTGGAATTCTTCCAAATGCACTGCCGTTATGGCTTTATGTCAACTTCAGTAAGATGAGGAAGGTTAATTAACTTAAATAAGTGAAGTAAATAATTTGAAACAACTCAATATCGATTGCTAAATGTGTATATACAAGAAAATCGACTTTATACTTTAATATAAGATTGTGGAATTCTTCCAAATGCACTGCCGTTATGGCTTTATGTCAACTTCAGTAAGATGAAGAAGGTTAATTAACTAAAATATGTTAAACTAATGGTTTAAAGGAACTCAATATCGATTCCAAAATCTGTATATACAAGAAAATCGACTTTATACCTTAATAAAAGATTGTGGAATTCTTCCAAATGCACTGCCGTTATGGCTTTATGTCAACTTCAGTAAGATGAGGAAGGTTAATTAACTTAAATAAGTGAAGTAAATAATTTGAAACAACTCAATATCGATTGCTAAATGTGTATATACAAGAAAATCGACTTTATTTCTAAATATAGGATTGTGGAATTCTTCCAAATGCACTGCCGTTATGGCTTTATGTCTACTTCAGTAAGACGAAAGAGGTTAATTAGCTTAAATTAGTGAAGTAAATAATTTGAAGCAACTCAATATCGATTGCTAAATGTGTATATACAAGAAAATCGACTTTATACCTTAATATAAGATTGTGGAATTCTTCCAAATGCACTCTCGTTATGGCTTTATGTCAACTTCAGTAAGATGAAGAAGGTTAATTAACTTAAATAAGTGAAGTAAATAATTTGAAACAACTCAATATCGATTGCTAAATGTGTATATACAAGAAAATCGACTTTATACTTTAATATAAGATTGTGGAATTCTTCCAAATGCACTGCCGTTATGGCTTTATGTCAACTTCAGTAAGATGAAGAAGGTTAATTAACTTAAATAAGTGAAGTAAATAATTTGAAGCAACTCAATATCGATTGCTAAATGTGTATATACAAGAAAATCGACTTTATACTTTAATATAAGATTGTGGAATTCTTCCAAATGCACTCTCGTTATGGCTTTATGTCAACTTCAGTAAGATGAAGAAGGTTAATTAACTTAAATAAGTGAAGTAAATAATTTGAATCAACTCAATATCGATTGCTAAATGTGTATATACTAGAAAATCGACTTTATAATTTAATATAAGATTGTGGAATTCTTCCAAATGCACTGCCGTTATGGCTTTATGTCAACTTCAGTAAGATGAAGAAGGTTAGTTAACTTAAATAAGTGAAGTAAATTATTTGAATCAACTCAATATCGATTGCTAAATGTGTATATACAAGAAAATCGACTTTATACTTTAATATAAGATTGTGGAATTCTTCCAAATGCACTGCCGTTATGGCTTTATGTCAACTTCAGTAAGATGAAGAAGGTTAATTAACTTAAATAAGTGAAGTAAATAATTTGAAGCAACCCAATATCGACTGCCAAATGTGTATATACAAGAAAATCGACTTTATATCTTAATATAAGGATGTGGAATACTTCCAAATGCACTGCCGTTATGGCCTTATGTCCACCTCAGTAATATGAAAAAGGTTAATTAACTTAAAAAAGTGAAGTAAATAATTTGATGCAACTCAGTATCGGTTGCGAAATGTGTATTACAAGAAAATCGACATTATACCTTAATATAAGAATGTGGAATTCTTCCAAATGCGCTGCCGTTATAGCTTTATGTCAACTTCAGTAAGATGAAGAAGGTTAATTAACTTAAATAAGTGAAGTAAATAATTTTAAGCAACTCAATATCGATTGCTGAATGTGTATATACAAGAATATCGACTTTGTACCTAAATATAAGATTGTGGAATTCTTCCAAATACACTGCCGTTATGGCTTTATATCCACTTCAGTAAGATGAAGAAGGTTAATTAACTTTAAAAAGTGAAGGAAATAATTTGAAGCAACTCAATATCGATTGCTGAATTTGTAAATACAAGAATATCGACTTTGTACCTAAATATAAGATTGTGGAATTCTTTCAAATACATTGCCGTTATGGCTTTATATCCACTTCAGTAAGATGAAGAAGGTTAATTAACTTAAGTAAGTGAAGGAAATAATTTGAAGCAACTCAATATCGATTGCTAAATGTGTATATACAAGAAAATCGACTTTATATCTAAATATTAGATTGTGGAATTCTTCCAAATGCACTGCCGTTATGGCTTTATGTCAACTTCAGTAAGATGAAGAAGGTTAATTAACTTAAATAAGTGAAGTAAATAATTTGAAGCAACTCAATATCGATTGTTAAATGTGTATATACAAGAAAATCGACTTTATACTTTAACATAAGATTGTAAAATTCTTCCAAATGCACTGCCGTTATGGCTTTATGTCAACTTCAGTAAGATGAAGAAGGTTAATTAACTTAAATAAGTGAAGTAAATAATTTGAAGCAACTCAATATCGATTGGTAAATGTGTATGTACAAGAAAATCGACATTATACTTTAATATAAGATTGTGAAATTCTTCCAAATGCACTCTCGTTATGGCTTTATGTCAACTTCAGTAAGATAAAGTATGTTAATTAACTTGAATTAAGTGAAGTAAATGATTTTAAGCAACTCAATATCGATTACTAAAGGAGTATATACAAGAAAATCGACTTTATATCTAAATATAAGATTGTGGAATTCTTCCAAATGCACTCTCGTTATGGCTTTATGTCAACTTCAGTAAGATGAAGAAGGTTAATTAACTTAAATAAGTGAAGTAAATGATTTGAAGCAACTCAATATCGATTGCTAAATGTGTATATACAAGAAAATCGACTTTATACCTTAATATGAGATTGTGGAATTCTTCCAAATGCACTGCCGTTATGGCTTTTTGTCAACTTCAGTAAGATGAAGAAGGTTAATTAACTTGAATTAAGTGAAGTAAATAATTTTAAGCAACTCAATATCGATTGCTAAATGTGTATATTCAAGAAAATCGACTTTATATCTAAATATAAGATTGTGGAATTCTTCCAAATGCCATGCCGTTATGACTTTATGTCAACTTCCGTAAGATGAAGAAGGTTAGTTAACTTAAAAAAGTGAAGTAAATGATTTGAATCAACCCAATATCGATTGCTAAATGTGTATATACAAGAAAATCGACTTTATATCTAAATATAAGATTGTGGAATTCTTCCAAATGCACTGCCGTTATGGCTTTATGTCAACTTCAGTAAGATGAGGAAGGTTAATTAACTTAAATAAGTCAGGTAAATAATTTGAAACAACTCAATATCGATTGCTAAATGTGTATATACAAGAAAATCGACTTTATATCTAAATATAAGATTGTGGAATTCTTCCAAATGCACTGCCGTTATGGCTTTATGTCAACTTCAGTAAGATGAAGTAGGTTGATTAACTTAAATAAGTGAAGTAAATAATTTTAAGCAACACAATATCGACTGCTAATTGTGTATATACAAGAAAATCGACTTTTTACCTTAACATAAGATTGTGGAATTCTTCCAAATGCACTGCCGTTATGGCTTTATGTCCACTTCAGTAAGATGAAGAAGGTTAATTAACTTAAATAAGTGAAGTAAATAATTTGAAGCAACTCAATATCGATTGCTAAATGTGTATATACAAGAAAATCGACTTTATACCTTAATATAAGATTGTGGATTTCTCCGAAATGCACTGCCGTTATGGTTTTGTGTCCACTTCAGTAATATGAACAAGGTTAATTAACTAAAATAAGTGAAGTAAATAATTTGACGCAACTCAATAGCGATTGCCAAATGTGTATATACAAGAAAATCGACTTTATACCTTAATATAAGATTGTGGAATTCTTCCAAATGCACTGCCGTTATGGCTTTATGTCCACTTCAGTAAGATGAAGAAGGTTAATTAACTTAAATAAGTGAAGTAAATAGTTTTAAGCAACTCAATATCGATTGATAAATGTGTATATACAAGAAAATCGACTTTATTTTTTAATATAAGATTGTGGAATTTTACCAAATACACTGCCGTTATGGCTTTATGTCAACTTCAGTAAGATAAAGAAGGTTAATTAACTTAAATAAGTGAAGTAAATAATTTGAAGCAACTCAATATCGATTGCGAAATGTGAATATACAAGAAAATCGACTTTATGCCTTAATATAGGATTGTGGAATTCTTCCAAATGCACTGCCGTTATGGCTTTATGTCAACTTCAGTAAGATGAAGAAGGTTAATTAACTTAAATAAGTGAAGTAAATAATTTGACGCAACTCAATATCGATTGCTAAATGTGTATATACAAGAAAATCGACTTTATACCTTAATATAAGGATGTGGAATTCTTCCAAATGCACTGCCGTTATGGCTTTATGTCCACTTCAGTAAGATGAAGAAGGTTAATTAACTTAAATAAGTGAAGTAAATAATTTGAAGCAACTCAATATCGATTGCTAAATGTGTATATACAAGAAAATCGACTTTATACCTTAATATAAGATTGTGGAATTCTTCCAAATGCACTGCCGTTATGGCTTTATGTCAACTTCAGTAATATGAAGAAGGTTAATTAACTTAAATAAGTGAAGTAAATAATTTGAAGCAACTCAATATCGATTGCCAAATGTGTATATACAAGAAAATCGACTTTATACCTTAATATAAGGATGTGGAATTCTTCCAAATGCACTGCCGTTATGGCTTTATGTCCACTTCAGTAAGATGAAGAAGGTTAATTAACTTAAATAAGTGAAGTAAATGATTTGAAGCAACTCAATATCGATTGCTAAATGTGTATATACAAGAAAATCGACTTTATGCCTTAATATAAGATTGTGGAATTCTTCCAAATGCACTGCCGTTATGGCTTTATGTCCACTTCAGCAAGATGAAGAAGGTTAATTAACTTAAATAAGTGAAGTAAATGATTTGAAGCAACTCAATATCGATTGCTAAATGTGTATATACAAGAAAATCGACTTTATGCCTTAATATAAGATTGTGGAATTCTTCCAAATGCACTGCCGTTATGGCTTTATGTCCACTTCAGCAAGATGAAGAAGGTTAATTAACTTAAATAAGTGAAGTAAATGATTTGAAGCAACTCAATATCGATTGCTAAATGTGTATATACAACAAAATCGACTTTATGCCTTAATATAAGATTGTGGCGTTCTTCCAAATGCACTGCCGTTATGGCTTCATCTTCTCTTCAGTAAGATAAAGAAGGTTAATTAACTTAAATATGTTAAACTAATGATTTGAAGCAACTCAATATCGATTGCTAAATGTGTATATACAAGAAAATCGACTTTATGCCTTAATATAAGATTGTGGAATTCTTCCAAATGCACTGCCGTTATGGCTTTATGTCAACTTCAGTAAGATGAAGAAGGTTAATTAACTTAAATAAGTGAAGTAAATAATTTTAAGCAACTCAATATCGATTGCTAAATGTGTATATACAAGAAAATCGACTTTATATCTAAATATAGGATTGTGGAATTCTTCCAAATGCACTGCCGTTATGGCTTTATGTCAACTTCAGTAAGATGAAGAAGGTTAATTAACTTAAATAAGTGAAGTAAATAATTTTAAGCAACTCAATATCGATTGCTAAATGTGTATATACACGAAAATCGACTTTATTTCTAAATATAGGATTGTGGAATTCTTCCAAATGCACTGCCGTTATGGCTTTATGTCTACTTCACTAAGATGAAGAAGGTTAATTAACTTAAATAAGTGAAGTAAATAATTTTAAGCAACTCAATATCGATTGCTAAATGTGTATATACAAGAAAATCGACTTTGTGTCTAAATATACGATTGTGGAATTCTTCCAATTGCACTGCCGTTATGGCTTTATGTCAACTTCAGTAAGATGAAGAAGGTTAATTAACTTAAATAAGTGAAGTAAATAATTTGAAGCAACTCAATATCGATTGCTAAATGTGTATATACAAGAAAATCGACTTTGTGTCTAAATATACGATTGTGGAATTCTTCCAAATGCACTGCCGTTATGGCTTTATGTCAACTTCAGTAAGATGAAGAAGGTTAATTAACTTAAATAAGTGAAGTAAATAATTTGAAGCAACTCAATATCGATTACAAAATGTGCATATACAAGAAACTCAACTTTATACCTTAATAGGAGATTGTGGAATTCTTCCAAATGCACTGCTGTTATGGCTTTATGTCAACTTCAGTAAGATGAAGAAGGTTAATTAACTTAAATAAGTGAAGTAAATAATTTGAAGCAACTCAATATCGATTGCTAAATGTGTATATACAAGAAAATCGACTTTATACTTTAATATAAGATTGTGGAATTCTTCCAAATGCACTCTCGTTATGGCTTTATGTCAACTTCAGTAAGATGAAGAAGGTTAATTAACTTAAATAAGTGAAGTAAATAATTTGAATCAACTCAATATCGATTGCTAAATGTGTATATACAAGAAAACCGACTTTGTGTCTAAATATACGATTGTGGAATTCTTCCAAATGCACTGCCGTTATGGCTTTATGTCAACTTCAGTAAGATGAAGAAGGTTAATTAACTTAAATAAGTGAAGTAAATAATTTGAAGCAACTCAATATCGATTGCTAAATGTGTATATACAAGAAAATCGACTTTATTTCTAAATATAGGATTGTGGAATTCTTCCAAATGCACTGCCGTTATGGCTTTATGTCAACTTCAGTAAGATGAAGAAGGTTAATTAACTTAAATAAGTGAAGTAAATAATTTGAATCAACTCAATATCGATTGCTAAATGTGTATATACAAGAAAATCGACTTTATGTCTAAATATACGATTGTGGAATTCTTCCAAATGCACTGCCGTTATGGCTTTATGTCAACTTCAGTAAGATGAAGAAGGTTAATTAACTTAAATAAGTGAAGTAAATAATTTGAGTCAACTCAATATCGATTGCTAAATGTGTATATGCTAGAAAATCGACTTTGTGTCCAAATATACGATTGTGGAATTCTTCCAAATGCACTGCCGTTATGGCTTTATGTCAACTTCAGTAAGATGAAGAAGGTTAATTAACTTAAATAAGTGAAGTAAATAATTTGAGTCAACTCAATATCGATTGCTAAATGTGTATATACAAGAAAATCGACTTTGTGTCTAAATATACGATTGTGGAATTCTTCCAAATGCACTGCCGTTATGGCTTTATGTCAACTTCAGTAAGATGAAGAAGGTTAGTTAACTTAAATAAGTGAAGTAAATGATTTGAGTCAACTCAATATCGATTGCTAAATGTGTATATACAAGAAAATCGACTTTATGCCTTAATATAGGATTGTGGAATTCTTCCAAATGCACTGCCGTTATGGCTTTATGTCTACTTCAGTAAGAATAAGACGGTAAGAGAACTTAAATATGTTAAACTCATGATTTGAATCAACTCAATATCGATTGCTAAATGTGTATATACAAGAAAATCGACTTTGTGTCTAAATATACGATTGTGGAATTCTTCCAAATGCACTGCCGTTATGGCTTTATGTCAACTTCAGTAAGATGAAGAAGGTTAATTAACTTAAATA
>NW_024396115.1:0-12997 GCF_016617805.1 Bactrocera tryoni
CAACTTTGAATTTTGTTTCCCAATTCTTAATCAATGAAGTGGTTATGTATGTTAAAAAGATTAAAATCAGTTATTTAGCAATGGCAATCGGAGTAAGTATGAATGCCGCCTCGAAGCCACAACTTTCTATGGGAAAAAATTATGTTTTCTAGTTTACTAAATTAGATAAATGTTCACTTCAGCAACTTTCTAATGTGCATATTACTTTGTTCTGCAACATTTATTTCACTCACTCAAGTTTCTGCCACATGTTGTCTGCAACTTATTGCCATATCAAAATAAACTCGCTCAATTATAATAAAGAAGGGAGCTAACGATACTTCTTTTTGCAACATTTATTCCTTTCCAATTGCAACATACTCAAACAACACATCGGGGTCAGCGATTTATAAATCCGTCTTGCTTCGTGCACGTGTGGAAAGTTTGCTATCGTTTGCACTCAATTGTGTTTGTGGAGTATTTGGCTTTGCTTAGCATTAGCATTTGAGCCGAAACCATGGTTAGTTTCGTATTGACTGCGGTTAAATATAGTTTATTGTTGGTAAAAAAGTGGGATTATTCGCGTTTGTGCGTGTTGATTATAATATTATAACTAATATTAGAGAGTAGTTCATAAGTATTTGAAATATCGGTGTGTAGATAAATATATAAATACATAAATACATTATATAAAAATATTAAAAATTTAAAATAGTGTCGATGAACTTCAGGCAGCTAGAAAAAAAAGCAAGCATGGCTGCCGATAAGTGTATGGCCAATCCTGAATTAAGTGCGAAAATTCAAATTGTAAGAAAATTAAAAAACAAATAAAATTGCAGACCCACATACACACCTCCGAACAATTACTACACTGTCACATTCATGGCATTATTCCCACTCACACGCCGTTACTCACTCAAACACACACACACACACACATACACAAAAAACTAAACGCGTGCTTGCGTCAGACACTTCCACCTACTTCTCAGGCACTCGCTGAGTGCCACTTGGCGTCTCAAGCCGTTACGTCTGGCTATGCTGGGCACTGTGTCGGGTCGTGCTGCGTCTAGTCATTCGGCGCTTGTGTGTCCTTGCGTCGCGCCGTATTGTCTGCATTCTACGTGCCACCTGAAACTCACGTAAACCAATCACTAAACAACTGCAATACCGAGGGATAGTCTGTTTCGGTTTTGTTTTGGTCCGTTTTGTTGCGTTCCGTTAGATTAGATTCCATAAACACACGCAGCCAAAGTAACCGGCGGCGTCGGCATTGCAGGATTTTGTCAGTGAATTCACCGGTGCCCTCCGCAAAACCGTTGCAAGGCTAAAACAAGAAACAGCAACAATAAAGACAACAAAAGTAAACATCGCCGCCACAAAAGTCTAAGGTTACGTGGCGGGCGTGGGTGTTATTGCCATGCCAATGCACCGGAAGAGAAGGCGGGAAAAGGAAATGCAGTGAAAGTGTATTTTTTCCGCTTGAAAAAATGCATAAATGTGCTCCTAATATGCAACAACTCGCCACATTACTCTGCCATTAGATAATTTCGCCATCTTTTTTATCTAGTGTTCGCCATAAAAGTTCATCCCGAAAAGTGCAAAACGTGAGGCATAAAATAAATCACGAAAAGAAGTGGAAATACTGCAAAGGATTTCACATTCAATATTACTTCGACTTCTTCTAAAACAAAGACGTAAAAGAAAAGTTCCATGCAGTTAGTCTTCTCCAGCAATAAAACTGAAAGTGTGTGCAAAGTAGAAAGCATAAAAATTAAAAGTTAGTTCTAAGGCAAAAAAATAAAATAGTGGTACCCGGAAAAATCACATGTGGTTACGAAAAGCATTGTGGGGAAAGTAAAAACGCGTGTTACTATTTTCTCGCTATGCAAGTGTCATACATTAGTGCATGGGTTACTCAGCATTGTGGCCCATTTGCACAAAATCTTGGATGTATAAACTTCTTCTACTCTTGGAAATGTAAGTTTAAAAGTAAGGGAAAAGCTTAGTATAGTCATATTTATATAAATTCTTAATTCTTCGATAGATAACTAACAACTTTTGGCTTTTCATCAGTAGCATACTTAAAACTCTTAAGCTGAATATAATTTAAGCAAGTTTGTTTCAAAAACTTTAGAAAATAGTAAGTCTTCATAAGAACAAAAATCGAAAGCTTTCTGGGGAAAGCATAGATAAATAGTTTTCCTGTATAAAATGTGTTGAAATTACTACCTCATTTTAAGAATCTGTTAAGAATCCTACCGAATATACAGCATTCAGCGATGATCGTGAAATCTTCGAAACTGGCCTCATTCGAGTAGTTCATTCACTGCTGTTGATGACGATAATAACGCAAAAGTAAAGAAAACGACGATTTGGCGTCAGCGACATAGCTAAGGATATCAACATTTCTTATATAGGGTGATTCATTTTGAGGCTCCCTAATTGAAAAAAAAAACAAAGAAACTTTAAATTAAATATGGAATATTTATTATTACACGAAAAAACATGTTTTTCTCATGTCGCTAATATACATATATGTATTTCCATAAATTCTTTAATCCGATCAAATACATACTTTTGAGTTATAAATTATACCAGTTTTCTTGACTGTAGCTCTCATTTGTGGAATTTTTGGAAAAAGAGCAGAACGTAAGCACATATAGTGAAAAACCTACACATCCTGGAAATTTTAGATGTTAGAGCTTATCTTAAATATTTTCAAAAAGTCAAAAAATTTTACTCATTTCTTAGCGGAGTTTGTTGGCCTATTCTTCTTCTTCTTCTGCTTTCTTCTGTAACTCGCCTTACTTTTTCCTTAGCTTAGTTTCACGTAAAACTTAACACTGTTGGTTAACATAACATTTTTTTTGATCTCTTTATCTGGCAGAGTGTTGTAATAACATAAACATACATAAACACGTAAGGAAACGTCGTGCACAATCTGTTAAATGAGCCAAATTGTTCCAAACGTCAGTCCGGGTTCTGCAATCGACACCGAATGCGCTTTCCCCGGTCTACGTGTATACATACTCTCAACTACGGCTGCTACATTTTCTTCACTGCGTGTTGGACGTGGTGTATTTGGTCGAATATTACGGCACTCGAAGTGCAGTCCGTTCGCGCAGCTGTCGCACTGGAATCAGCTATCTACAAATTTGCTGAGTGACAATTCGGAGAATTGTTCACAACTGTACAAAAGCGTTTTGCCAAAAGTGAACGCAAAAAAAGTGATCAGCGATGGAATTCAAACTTATTAGTATGATTGATTTACATAAATTTAGCTGGAAAATCACAGCCAGCAATTGTTCGTGAGCTCAAACACCTTAATGTGAATAAAGTTTTTGTTTATCGCACCATCACTCGTTACAATGATACTGGTAGCATCGCAAAACGCCATGGAGGTGGTTATTAAAAGACTGCAATGTCACGTGAGATGGTTCGGAAAATTAAGAAGTGACTTGAGCGAAATCCACGGCAAAGTGCCAATCAAATGGCTAAAGAGCTGAAAATATCCGACCGCAGCATCCGACGAATATTGAAAAATGAGCTTAAGATCAAGCCTTATAAGTTCCAAAAGGCCCATGATCTCCCAACGAAGCAGCAACAAGTAAGGCTTGAGAGAGCGAAGCAGTTGCTTCGCTTGGCCGAAACCGGTCAAATTCCGAATATTGTGTTTTCTGACAAAAAATTTTTCCAATTGAGCAATTCGTAAACTCTCAAAACGATAGGGTTTACCTGACCGACTGTTCTTACGAGAATCCAAGTCATCGGTTGGCCACCAGGAGGCAGCACCAGCCACAAATAATGGTTTGGGCCGCTGTCAAAGCAGATGGGCGCATTCCAATTGTTTTCATCGAGCATGGTGTCAAAGTAAATGCGACGTATTATCGGGAAAGTGTTCTGGAGGCTGCTTTGAAGCCGTGGGCAAACAAACATTTCGATCGCAAACCATGGACTTTTCAGCAAAACTCAGCACCGTCTCATAAAGCGCGATCGAACCAAGAATGGCTGAAAAACAACGTTACGAGCTTGATTACGACCACACAATGGCTCTCGAATTCACCAGATGCGAATCCAATGGATTATTCTCTCTGTGCCATTTTGGAGAGCAAGGTCCGAAGTAAAAAATAAACCAGTCTCGAGATGTTGAAGAAAGCCATTGTCCGTGAGTGGGCCAAATTACCGGCAAGTCACATTCGGGCAGCTTGCGAATCGTTTTTTGACCGTCTCAAGGCCATAGTTAAGGCAAAAGGTGGTCATAACGAGCAAAAGTGAATTGGTCCTGAATTTATGATTATTTTCACACATTTTGTCCTTTAAAATAAATAAAAATAATTTTCTAAACCGAATGTGTGTCTTTAATTGGTTACACTTTGAGTGCCGGACCATGTAGCCAACAGTGAATGCCGGGTCTTAAGATGGGTGATAATGTTGCGAATAGTACTCTGTTAAGTTGATCAAATCGCGCGAAACACACTCTTTACAGAACGTTGTTTGTAAGTCTCTCAATTATGAAATGCTAAACAAAACTGAACAAAAACTGATACGAGTCACCCGTGATTGAACAAAAGTAACTTATTTGGATCATCCATTACAATTCCAATGCCAAAATACCAGTGCAACACGAAAGTGAAGTTGAAAAAGTTTATTTTTTGGAAGAATTGTATGTAATTTTCATTGAAGATATTTTAACACTAAATTACGTATTTGTATAAAAATGCAAAAATTAATGGAGTTATAGTGCAATACGACATCCGATGTTGTTGCTTAGTTGCAACTATTTGGTAACTTCTGTTATCGCAAAGCGGACACTATGCTGGTATAACGAAAATTGATTTTTAGCATTACGTGTACCACTGTATGTATTTTAGCGATTTTTCACTGCTGAAACGATCGTAAGCTCCTTATTGCATACGCAGGCTTTCAAAAGTTTAAGTATATTAAGGGGGCAGCCTGCTTTAGAAGCTTAAAAAATCGATTATATATTTTTTTTTGCTAAAACTTTTTAAAAAATATCTAACAATATGTCCCAAATGTTATAGATGGGAATTCGAAATATTTTCGAAGCAAGAAGGGAAATAGTGACCGAGCGTCTAGCAGATACATATATTAGCGCTTGGGCAGAAAGCGAAAACTTTGACGTGCAATTTCTCGGTTATTCATTTTTACGATTATTCTTAATTGGCGGGCAGGATAGAAAAAGCACTAAACGTCGTTTGGAATTGGGGCAAAGTTTATTATCTTTAGAATTAAATTATCTTCTATTTAAACTAAAAAAAACCTAAGAAAAGTCAAGTTTGAACATTTTTTTTTAAACAACATAAAGTAAAATTTGTTTGGTCAAAAACCACTTTTTTCAATTTTTAAATTTTTTTTAAATTTTACACTTTTTTTGGAATTTTGTTAGTTTAACTAGAAGATAATTTATTAAAAAATATGAATCGCTTTGGGTTTTTTGATTCCGATAGAAATTGCGACCTGCATCCTGTTCGCCGTCCGACAAATGCACATGCGAGATGCATAAGGCAATTGATTTCCAAAGGCAGACTATCAAAGATTTCGTATCGAAAAAATTTATGAATGATGTTTAAATATATGACTATAAATCCTAGAAATTTTGCTTTAATCAATTATTTCCTTCTCTACCAAAAAAATCCTCAAAAAAATCTATTTTTTGAAGCCTCTAAAGCAGGCCCCCCTCTTAAGCAATACACCGCCTCGAGTCCAACGACGGCGCCGTAGTTAACGCCATTTAATAACTATTTTTGTTTTCTTTCAGCATATCCTTGCTTTTTGTCCTTATTTTTATTCGCCGTCTACCACGGATTTGCCTTTCGCGATTTGCAAAAATTTAGTGCAATTCTGGTTGGAAACGATAAATATTTGGATGAAAAGAAAATAGGGTGGTAGGTAGGAGGGAGTGCAGACCAAGTATAAAGACTGCCCTCTGGTACCGGTTTTTCCTCAGTTGATTCTGAGATTTTTTTTCATTTCTTTTTCTGGTTGTCTCCTCTAGTTTCCAGTGCACTTTGGTTGGTATTCATAGTAGCTTTGGAGGTGGAGGCTTTCAAATCAGTCGGTTTTCGCTGCTGTCACTACCGGTGTACGTTGGCTGGTACGTCCGGTAGTACTATTTATCGTCTCGTCGTCGAGTAGATCGTCTTTGTCGGATTCCGTTATTGGAAATCGATATGTCGTAGCAGTTCCCGAAGTCGAAGCAATTGTCGTCAAGTTTGTAGTTGTATTTTTTGCTTCGTCCATGTTTGGTCCCACGAGTTGGCCGGAAAGGGCGTAAAACCGAGAGTTTATTCGTCCAGATCACCATTGCGGGAATTATGAAGTGTCCTTCTTGGTTCGTAAGAGTAAAGTTCGTTCCCATTTGGGATGTGCGCCTAACTATTACTTAGGCTCCTTCGCCACGTCAAGGCGACCAACATAAAGTATATTAATATATTTGTAGGAAATTATTTTGTGTAAATTTTAGCTTTTAAAACCAATCCCACTTCTTCAGCTGAACTTCTTCAGTAAATAAAAGCAGAGTTGTCATATCTAACTAATTCTTCACATCTTTATTTTATTTGTAAAAATTTCGTCTAATAATTCTTTTGTAGCCATGGCAACTCTATGACTACACTTCCTTTTGGCAAAATCATTGCAGCGTGTCAAAAACTGGCGAATGCATGCAAAGATTTATTTCAAGCTCAAGCATAAATTTGCTGCAAACACCATTACACCCATGGATACGTTATTTTTTCAACAAACACATGATTTTAGATTGCATGATTGTATGGAGAATATGTCTGGCTCCTTACAAGGTTTTCGTGAGAAATCAAAGTGTGTCACAGCTGCTAACTTTTACTTGTTTTAATTTCCTCATTTTTATCGTTTTGCCACATCTTGTTGCTGCCAAAGGAGCTGCCACTAAGTCGTTGAGCCAGTGTACGTAATTTTATTCAATTATTGTCTGTTGCTTTCTTGTATTCATCGTTGAACTTTTTATTGCCGTTTTATAACCGGTTTTCTTCGTTTAAGTATGTATGTGAGTTTTATGTACTTATTTTCAACCACTGAAGTGCCTATATTATATCGATGCAAATTTATGCGTATGGGCTGCTAATCTGCAAAGCAAAGTGCTGGAAAACTTTACACACTTTTTGCGTATTTTGTAGTTGTTGTTACTTTTGATGGCTAATTCCTATTGACCATCTGTCTCTCCCAAAACAAATTCATTGTGCACCAAACCACGAATATCGTGCTTGAAAATCGTCAGACAAGTGTTGATAAGATGGTAAGAGAGACATCTCTCGCCAATCCTTTCTAACGATTTTAGTTGATATTTTAGGTATGAAAAGCGTTCTTGCACGATTCGTCCCAATAAAGCTAAATTTTTTTTCAAAAAGATTACCGTAAACAAATCTTTTCACAATGATAATGCACCTTCATATGAAGCTACGGTTGTGATCGAATATAAAGTTAAAAATGCAATTAATACCACTAATCAACCACCGTATTCACCGGATTTGCCTCGGTGTGAAACTGATATTGCTACACTGCGGAACTCGTTTTCCGTCAATCGAAAATATAAAAAAAATTAAAATAATTAAATATTTTGCGTTTCATTTGCTATTTCTGTACTTGTTTTCCTATACTTTGTTTCTGTTGGTATTGCTCTACATCGTTATACAAGTATTCATACCTTGCTATAAACAAGCTCGTTATCTTTGAAATTTGCTTTTGTTTCCAATACAGTCGAAAGTCGAGTTCATTGTTCTTTCCTTTCTCGGACGTGTTGAAGTTTCGACTTGTGGTGATAATGTACTGTGGCACGCGGAGCTTTCAAAATTGTTTACACTTCAGCATACAATATAGCTACATAATATACATACATATATGCATATATGATGTGCTGTTAACTGTATAAACTTTTGTTTGGTTATTATTTTGTCATAAATTCTTACACTTCCTTTTATTCGCTTTTCTTCAAAGCTTTCCGCGTTTACTTTACATACGTTACCAGCGCATGCATTCACATAAAGTTGCAACTTTGAATTGTCTCACTGACAGTGCGTATGAGTGACATTAAGTGTTCGCAGAAGACTACGTAACGGTACGGTTAGTCGAACAGCAAATCTAAGTCATTCAGGCCTTTAATGTACAAAGTACAAATGTGTGACTATTGTTGTTTATTTCTTCAAGGCATTTGCTTTTATAGGAAGTTCTTATTTTATTTCATTATTTTTATTTCTTGGCAATTTGGCTGTTTTCATTACAGTACATTTGATACGTGATAATTCTTCGACACTGCTAAAGTGCTAATTAGACCACTTGTATGGCAAACTTTCACATTTGACAAGATATATTCACGAAATTCGGTACAAATTATTTTCTAAGGCAATAATGTAAGAACCGAAGAAATTGTTCAGATCGGTTAACTATAGCATATAGCTGCCATACAAACCGAACGATCGGAATCAAGGGCTTGCAAAGCACCTGTGAAGGGTATTTAGCTTCGGTGCAACCGAAGTTAACGTTTTTTCTTGTTTTTACTCAATTCAACCAGAAATTATTTTTTGGTTTCTTTATACATGCATTACAAAAATAATTAAAAATTAAAATAATTATAAGAATTTTTTAAGAGTTGAAGAAACTGAACTTTACCTCTTGAAACTGCAACGCTGACCGACGACCAAGTCAGAAAAGGTCGTTCAGTAAGTAAAGTTTACCTTCCTACACAAATATCCGCCATCGTTGCTCTCCTTCATTGCGCATTCTTACAGAAGTACTCATTTTTAATGAGGCACACAGCCCCAGACCTAGACACAGTTTGTGAAATTTCCAAGATTTTCAATTTGCAATTTCTACGATTGTTGCTGTTACTTTTGCATATTTCTGCTTGCAGTTTTAACGAATGTTGTGATAGGAGAACTTGCTCTTGTTGATTTTTTTGCTGATGTTACTTACCTTTTTCTTCTTCGTTTTTTCTCGTTTTTTCCTTTGGTAACTGCAACTTGCAGTCGGGCACGGTAGCCAACAGAATAAATTTGAATTAAAAAAAATGTCATATGATTGTATATAATATGCATTCATAGTGGTGCGTTGTTTTAGTAAGTATAGTTTACACAGCCGGTTATTGTTATGACGCTATGTGGAAAAAACAAATTTAATAACAAGAAATAACGTTAACTTTGACTGAACAGAAGCTACAAAAGATTCCTTATAATAAATATATTCCAATCCTTCAGTCTGTGTGACAGCTATATGCCATGGTGATCTGATATGAACAAATTCTTAGGAGACACAAAGACTTGAGTTGGATCACGAAGTTTGTATGGCAGCTATAGCTATAACGGACCGATATCGGCGATTCCAGAAAATGAGCA
Organism: Bactrocera tryoni; assembly: GCF_016617805.1. NCBI lineage: Eukaryota > Metazoa > Arthropoda > Insecta > Diptera > Tephritidae > Bactrocera > Bactrocera tryoni. The sequence continues at coordinate 9,363 of NW_024396115.1, forward strand.
GCTTCTTACGGAAAAAAGGACTGTGCAAAATTTTAGATAGATATCTAACTGAGGGCCTAGTTTGTGTATATACAGACAGACAGACGAACATGGTTTAAACAACTCAGCTCGCCTTGCTTGAAGAAGAGCAGCACTGGAAAGTTTCGCCAGAAGTACGCAACTTCAGTTCTCCTAGGTGCCAGGCCATAAAGGCATTGAGGTAATGAAAATGTAGTCGAGATTGCCAATAATGGTGTACGGGTAACATCCGAAAATATGAACAATATTGGGAAACCCACGAATTGTCTAAAACAAAACCAAAACCCGTTGGCACGAGCTACCTGGTTGCAAAACTGCAAAAGTCTTATGCAAAACGGTAGATCGCAAGTACTCAATATTCCTATTGACACTTGATAGGAGAGACTGTAGGAACATGATGGCAATACTAACTGCTCTACAAAAGATTCCTTATAATAAATATATTCCAATCCTTCAGTCTGTGTGACAGCTATATGCCATGGTGATCTGATATGAACAAATTCTTAGGATATAATAATCCTTGCAAATTTTTGTGAATTTTTTCAAATATTTTTTAACACAAAGACTTGAGTTGGATCACGAAGTTTGTATGGCAGCTATAGCTATAACGGACCGATATCGGCGATTCCAGCAAATGAGCAGCTTCTTACGGAAAAAAGGACGGTGCAAAATTTTAGATAGATATCTAACTGAGGGGCTAGCTTGTGTATATACAGACAGACAGACGAACATGGTTTAAACAACTCAGCTCGCCTTGCTTGAAGAAGAGCAGCACTGGAAAGTTTCGCCAGAAGTACGCAACTTCAGCTCTCCAAGGTGCCAGGCCATAAAGGCATTGAGGCAATGAAAATGTTGTCGAGATTGCCAATAATGGTGTACGGGTAACATCCGAAAATATGAACAATATTGGGAAACCCATGAATTGTCTAAAACAAAACCAAAACCCGTTGGCACGAGCTACCTGGGTGCAAAACTGCAAAAGTCTTATGCAAAACGGTAGATCGCAAGTACTCAATATTCCTATTGGCAATTGATATGAGAGACTGTAGGAACATGATGGCAATACTAACTGCTCACTGTCTAGTGGCGACAAACGCCCGTGGAATGGGGTGACAGATCAGGAAAACTGCAGGAAGTGTCTAGAGCAGTGCAACAGGGAGAGAATGGAGCATCTCTACTGCACTTGTCCCGTATTGACAAGACTACGCTGCATGCATTTATGGTCCCTACGGTATGATAATCCTAAAGGATGACTACTCCTCTTGAATCAAGCAACTGAACTTTAAAAGTCCAATATAAAGTATATATTCTACCATTCTGATTTATTGTATAACGTAAATATATGTATGTAATTATATAATATAAGTATACACTTATATAAATTGTGCCATAATAAATACATTTTAATTCTATGTATTTTCTGTAAGCTCAATATTTAGTAATTATTTATAATTTCTAAGTGATGATTCCACGACCATGCAGATAAAAATAATATAAATAATATAATAATATAACCAAAATACATTTCTGGGTCATCCTATTGGTAAGTTCACACTAAAAATACTGCCTATAAACTTTATAACTGGAAAAAATATACACCTTCGCAGAAAAAGATTCTAAGGATGAGATATATTGAATCCCATCCCAAAAGTGAAAAGTTATACATTATTTCCAGTGAATTTAGATTTATTTAATTTAATTTTAATAAAATGAGCAAACACCATATTGATTCTATGCTGTAATCTATAGTCTACAGTGACACATTTCTCAAATCAAATACAAAATTATATAGTTCCCCCGAAATTCTACTCTAGAACCGCTCCTCAAAGTGAAAATACTATGCCCAATGTCCTCACAAACATCTAACCACAACAGCTGTTTTGTTCGGTTAAAAAAAGGCTTATCCGTCCCGTTATTCCTTATTGCATAAAATCTCTGATTACATATGGATGGAGAGTGCCCGGATTAGTAAGTCTGCCAGTTTTCTGTGGAAACGCCTTGTCTGCAGCGAATGTTTACAACTCCATTACCATTCAATTTTGCAGCTACAACCAAAAATAAACTGTTTTTCTGTAATATTATTTACACCATGAAAGTCAGGGGAGGGCCCATGCGGGGACGAATGTGGGTGAGAACTGACGGAATTGTGTATATATGAATGTGCAATAAAAGGCCAGCTTACGGCAATTTACTTCTGCTAGCATACGAACCAAATCCATTAGTTATATTATCAATTTGCTTTGAGAGCAAAGTAAATAACAATAACAATAACTACAGTTAGCTTTCAAAAGTACAAGTACATTTCAATGTCTGTGTTTGCCCATTTTATGGTAAATTACGGGCATTAGCATTTAGCTGTGCAGGTTGGTGAACTTGTAGAGTATTCAATGGAGCTCGCAATGCTTCATAGCACATACTGCCATACAAATACCAAACAGTTTCAAGCTTATTGCAAATTTTGAAAATTTGACTGTTATTTTGAAAGGTTTTCTATTGAGTGAGTGGGCGATCTTCGACCAACCAGAAATAAAATTAAATAATACTGCATGAATTTTTTCAGTCACCTTTTGACTTTGGATGACTTCCGTCAATCTATTAAGAAAACCCAGACAGTGGAACGTGCCTTTATTGCTCTTTCGTTAATTTTAACTAAGCATCGTTCCAGGCTCAACGCACAAAATATCAATAATTTGCTTTTGATAAGGTTAAATGAAGAACGTTTTAATAATATGAATTTTTCTTAAGGTAATTTTTCATCAAAAAATTATCAACTTTATTTATTGAATTATTTGTGTTCTTTTTCTATTGAAATATATACATGTTTTGTTTGTTTTAATAAATAAGTACTTACTTATGCACGTACATATGTATGTACAAATACGGAAAATAACTAAATAAAAATTTGAGTGTTATTCTTTATTCGTAAATACATTTGTATATGCTTTAGCTTTTTTTTCTTTAAATAAGAGACAATACTAATGACAAGTAAAAAAGATGAGTTTTATTTTTCGCATCACTTGAACACTCAGAGCGATAAAAAAAAAGATGATGCCTTAGGCAAATAATTATCTTTTAAAAATGCTCGCTCATGCTAATATATGAGTGAGCCAAATACGTGAGGAGTTTTTTGTGATGAGAATGATAGTTAAGCTTGCGCTCCTGAGTATTTGAAATGATGTTCTCTTGCAGAATATTACTCATCAGAGCAAGAGCGTATTTTGATGGTTTTACGAACTCTGAATAAAACTCAAATATCGGGTGATTTCTTAAGAGCTTGATTCAACAGCATCTTTGAAAAAATACGGTCAATGATTCACCAGCGTACAAACCACACCAAACAGTGCATTTTCGGGATGCATGGGCGGTTCTTGAACGGCTTCTAGTTGCTCTTCACTGGATAGCGGTACAGCATTCCATGTACGATAGAATCTAAAATCTAAATAACCAACAACAACCCAGTATTTTCCGGTATTCAACCATCTCGAACCATAATCGAAATAGTTCCTAGGCCAACCATCTTTAAAAAGCAATGTCATATTAACATTCAATAAGAACTCGATAATTCACCAAATTCTCTTTACAAGTTATCAAGCTCATCTGTCTATTCTCATCATTAT
>NW_024396116.1:0-10260 GCF_016617805.1 Bactrocera tryoni
GGGGAAAGAAGACCCTGTTGAGCTTGACTCTAGTCTGGCAGTGTAAGGAGACATAAGAGGTGTAGCATAAGTGGGAGATATATAATTTCGGTTATATATCAACAATGAAATACCACTACTCTTATTGTTTCCTTACTTACTTGATTAAGTGGAACGTGTATCATTGCTTAGCCATTATATGGGTATATTTATATATCTTATGGTATTGGGTTTTGATGCAAGCTTCCTGATCAAAGTACCACGAGTTTGTTATATAATTGTAAACTTATTTTAATGAAATGATAGCATTTCGGTGTTATTATTATAATTAAAATTTGGTATAACTCCAACACTCAGGTATGATCCAATTCAAGGACATTGCCAGGTGGGGAGTTTGACTGGGCGGTACATCTCTCAAATAATAACGGAGGTGTCCCAAGGCCAGCTCAGTGCGGACAGAAACCACACATAGAGCAAAAGGGCAAATGCTGACTTGATCTCGGTGTTCAGTACACACAGAGACAGCAAAAGCTCGGCCTATCGATCCTTTTGGTTTAAAGAGTTTTTAACAAGAGGTGTCAGAAAAGTTACCACAGGGATAACTGGCTTGTGGCGGCCAAGCGTTCATAGCGACGTCGCTTTTTGATCCTTCGATGTCGGCTCTTCCTATCATTGTGAAGCAAAATTCACCAAGCGTTGGATTGTTCACCCATTCAAGGGAACGTGAGCTGGGTTTAGACCGTCGTGAGACAGGTTAGTTTTACCCTACTAATGACAATTGTTATTGCGACAGCATTCCTGCGTAGTACGAGAGGAACCGCAGGTACGGACCAATGGTACAATACTTGTTCGAGCGAACAGTGGTATGATGCTACGTCCGTTGGATTATGCCTGAACGCCTCTAAGGTCGTATCCGTGCTGGACTGCAATGATAAATATGGGGCAATTGCATTGTATGGCTTCTCTAAACCATTTAAAGTTTATAAATTTTATTTATAAACGACAATGGATATATGTGATGCCAATGTTATTTGTAACATAGCAAATGCGGGAGGATTAAATATCACCTGTATGACGCGCTAGTTACTTATTAAAACATTATTTAATACAATGTCAATGCCTAGAATCAATTGTAAACGACTTTGGTAACGGGCAAGGTGTTGTAAGTGGTAGAGCAGCTGCCATACTGCGATCCACTGAAGCTTATCCTTTGCTTGATGATTCGATCATACTGTTTTATAAATATATATATATATGTATATATATATATATATATATATATAATTATTGTATATTATTTATTTATACAATATATTAAAAATATTATATATTTATTTATTTATATATAAAATATAAAAGAAAACATCTAATTTTAAATAATTAATTATTAAAAATTAGATTAAGTATTTTATATATAATATATAAGAATGTATAATAAATTATGTAAATTAAATAAACATATATTTATATATTATATATTTATAAACAGTGTAAAAAGAATCATTTCATTTATAATAATAAAAAGAAAAATATTTGAACGAATAATAATATAATATGATTGTTATTAAACACACTATTTTATAATATTATACGCCAAAAGTATAAAATGTATAGAAAATAAATAAATATAAATGGGTATATGTTATGTTATATTAAGTGTTTGAGAGAATCATAAAATGAAAATAAAAAATATTATAAACGCTAAATACTTTGTTTTTAATATTTATTATTTAAAGGCAAAGTATAAGTGTTATGATTCATACATATTAAACGCAACTACATATAATATAAAAAAAAAAAAAAAAAACATATATATATAGTAACACAAAACGAACGATATGGTATATTATAATAATTGTTTGAGATAATCATAACATGAAAATGAAACTAAGAATTTGAACTCTAAATACTTTATTTACAACAATTATTGTTGAAAGCAAAGTATAAGTGTTGTAATAATAACAAATAAAAAATCAAATATATATAGTAACACAAAACGAAGGTATGGCATATTATAATAATTGTTTGAGGTAATCATAACATGAAAATTAAACTAAGAATTTGAACTCAAAATACTTACTGTTCAAAGCAAATTATAAATGTTGTGATTCTATTATAATATACAAATATAAAAGCATATACATATAGTAACACAAAACGATTAACGCATTAAGCTAAGAATTTGAACTTAAAATACAATGCTTTTAAAAAACATTTATTAAATTAAAAGCAAAGGTGTAAATATGTTGAAAATCTCATTTGACAAATATTATAATATGCAAAAAGTAATATAGAGGAGGAGAAATACAAATAAAAGAATATAGTTTATAAGGTCATATAAGTAAATAATTTTCATAAAACTATTAAGTGTAAAAGTCATACAGGTAAATAATTTTCATATGAGTGTTAACTTTATAAAGTCATATAAGTAACTAATTTTCATATAAGTATTAAGTGTAAAATTTATACAGGTAAATATCTTTCATATAAGTATTAAGTTTATGAAGGCATATAAGTAAATAATTTTCATATAAGTATTAAATGTAAAATTCATATAAGTCAAAAAGTCATATGAGTAATACATTTTCATATAAGTATTAAGTTTGAAAGTCATATAAGTAAATAATTTTCATATAAGTATTAAGTTTATAAAGTCATGTAAGTAAATAATTTTCATATAAGTATTAAGTGTAAAAGTCATACAAGTCAAAAAGTCATACAGGTAAATAATTTTCATATCAGTATTAAGTTTATAAAGTTATATAAATAATAAATTTTCATATAATTATTAAGTGTAAAAGTCATATAAGTAAATAATTTTCATATAAGTATTAAGTGTATAAAGTCATACAAGTAATAAATTTCCATATAAGTATTAAGTGTATAAAGTCATATAAGTAAATAATTTTCATATAAGTATTAAGTGTATAAAGTCATATAAGTAATAAATTTTCATATAAGTATTAAGTGTAAAAGTCATATAAGTAAATAATTTTCATATAAGTATTAAGTGTATAAAGTCATACAAGTAATAAATTTCCATATAAGTATTAAGTGTATAAAGTCATATAAGTAAATAATTTTCATATAAGTATTAAGTGTATAAAGTCATATAAGTAATAAATTTTCATATAAGTATTAAGTGTAAAAGTCATATAAGTAAATAATTTTCATATAAGTATTAAGTGTATAAAGTCATATAAGTAATAAATTTTCATATAAGTATTAAGTGTAAAAGTCATATAAGTAAATAATTTTCATATAAGTATTAAGTGTATAAAGTCATATAAGTCAAAAAGTCATACAAGTAATAAGTTTCCATATAAGTATTAAGTGTATAAAGTCATATAAGTAAATAATTTTCATATAAGTATTAAGTGTAAAAGTCATACAGGTAAATAATTTTCATATGAGTATTAAGTGTATAAAGTCATATAAGTAAATAATTTCCATATAAGTATTAAGTGTAAAATTTATACAGGTAAATAATTTTCATATAAGTATTAAGTGTATAAAGTAATTATAAATAATAAATTTTCATATAATTATTAAGTGTAAAAGTCATATAAGTAAATAATTTTCATATAAGTATTAAGTGTATAAAGTCATATAAGTAAATAATTTTCATATAAGTATTAAGTGTAAAAGTCATACAGGTAAATAATTTTCATATGAGTATTAAGTGTATAAAGTCATATAAGTAAATAATTTCCATATAAGTATTAAGTGTAAAATTTATACAGGTAAATAATTTTCATATGAGTATTAAGTTTATAAAGTCATATAAATAATAAATTTTCATATAATTATTAAGTGTAAAAATCATATAAGTAAATAATTTTCATATAAGTATTAAGTGTATAAAGTCATATAAGTCAAAAAGTCATACAAGTAATAAATTTTCATATAAGTATTAAGTGTATAAAGTCATATAAGTAAATAATTTTCATATAAGTATTAAGTGTATAAAGTCATATAAGTAATAAATTTTCATATAAGTATTAAGTGTAAAAGTCATACAGGTAAATATCTTTCATATAAGTATTAAGCGTATAAAGTCATATAAGTATTAAATTTCCATATAAGTATTAAGTGTATAAAGTCATATAAGTAATAAATTTTCATATAAGTATTAAGTGTATAAAGTCATATAAGTAATAAATTTTCATATAAGTATTAAGTGTAAAAGTCATACAGGTAAATAATTTTCATATGAGTATTAAGTGTATAAAGTCATATAAGTAAATAATTTTCATATAAGTATTAAGTGTATAAAGTCATACAAGTAATAAATTTCCATATAAGTATTAAGTGTATAAATTCATATAAGTAATAAATTTTCATAAAAGTATTAAGTGTAAAGGTCATACAGGTAAATAATTTTCATATGAGTGTTAACTTTATAAAGTCATATAAGTAAATAATTTTCATATAAGTATTAAGTGTATAAAGTCATACAAGTAATAAATTTCCATATAAGTATTAAGTGTATAAAGTCATATAAGTAATAAATTTTCATATAAGTATTAAGTGTATAAATTCATATAAGTAATAAATTTTCATATAAGTATTAAGTGTATAAAGTCATATAAGTATTAAATTTTCATATAAGTATTAAAAGTATAAAGTCATACAAGTACTAAATTTTCATATAAGTATTAAATATAAATTCATACAAGTAATAAATTGTCAAAAAAAAACAGAGTGCAAAAATACTTTTGATGTTATAAGTTTGCTTATAACCATAGAGAGCTCTGAAAATCATATAAATTACCTATGGATATTTGAGTTTGTAAATTTTAAATGGGTAAAAGTAAATTTTCCATACGATTTCAGGTTGGTGAGGTCAACATGGCCGCAAACATTTATAACAAATCTGCACAAATTTGTTCAAATTGACATGACTGAAATAGTACTTATATGAAAATGATTAGTTATATGACTTTATAAGTTAGTACTTATATGAAAATTTTTTATTAGTGAAAACTAGTTAATATTTGTTATATCTCTATATATTTCACTATATTTTAAGTAAATATGCTTTTCTACTTGTATGAAATTTGTCATTTCGTACTTGTATGAGAATTTTTATACTTGTATGACTTTATGGACTTAGTACTTATATGAAAATTTTTATACTTGTATGACTTTATAAATTAAGTATTTATATGAATTTTTTTTATTATAAGTATTTGAGTAAATAATTTGTATACGTTAAAAATTTTATAGGGTTTTTTTTATTCCTGGTACCTGCTACAGTTGGTTTAAATAGACAAATTTTGTTATATTTATTATAATATGATGAAATTTAAAATTCTATACTTAACAAGTAGCATATTGAAAGAATATTTTAACTTTCTTTAAACTATTCTTATTACACATAAAATATATGTGCTAATGGAATTGTATTAAATTAAGTGAAATATTTATATTATTACGCTCAAAAAATACTTTCATAATCATATATTTATTATTTAAAAATAAATATAATTGAATTTGAAATTTTTAATTTCAAATCAAAGAAAAAATGTATATATTCTTAAAAATGATATATACACATTATGCATTGAAATAAAGTAAAATGTATAAAAATGATATTATTTGAAAGTTTAGCTAATATAAGAAGAAATATCGTTCTTACATAATTAAATAATATTATGTATAGAGAACGAAAATTCTTTTCACAATACAAAAGCAAAAATTAAAAGCAACCGTAATTGCAACACTGCACGCATAACAAACCACAAACGTGTCAGTGCCAATTAATTGGACTGAAAGAAGAGAATATAAGAAAATATATATATTTTAATATATATGATGATAAAAATTCTCAAAGAGAAATAAGCGAATAAATGAATAAAATAATGGTATATGGCGGGTACCAGAATATATAAAGCAATTGTTAAAAAGGTCAAAGCTTTATAAAAAAGTCAAAAGTTATATAAGAAAGTAAAATGTGTTGTCTGTGTTGTATATATGTGTGTTGTCTTTTTATATTTTGTGTATTGTGTAATTTTCAAATAAGAAAATATCATTTAAAATTTTATATAATATAAAAATATTATATAAAAAATAATATAATAATATTATTCTGGTTGATCCTGCCAGTAGTTATATGCTTGTCTCAAAGATTAAGCCATGCATGTCTAAGTACAAACAAATTAAAAGTGAAACCGCAAAAGGCTCATTATATCAGTTATGGTTCCATAGATCGTTAACAGTTACTTGGATAACTGTGGTAATTCTAGAGCTAATACATGCAAAATAAACACGGACCTTTTGGAACGTGTGCTTTTATTAGGCTAAAACCAAGCGATCGTAAGATCGTTATATTGGTTGAACTCTAGATAACTTGCAGATCGTATGGTCTCGTACCGACGACAGATCTTTCAAATGTCTGCCCTATCAACTTTTGATGGTAGTATCTAGGACTACCATGGTTGCAACGGGTAACGGGGAATCAGGGTTCGATTCCGGAGAGGGAGCCTGAGAAACGGCTACCACATCTAAGGAAGGCAGCAGGCGCGTAAATTACCCACTCCCAGTTCGGGGAGGTAGTGACGAAAAATAACAATACAGGACTCATATCCGAGGCCCTGTAATTGGAATGAGTACACTTTAAATCCTTTAACAAGGACCTATTGGAGGGCAAGTCTGGTGCCAGCAGCCGCGGTAATTCCAGCTCCAATAGCGTATATTAAAGTTGTTGCGGTTAAAACGTTCGTAGTTGAATTTGTGCTTCATACGGGTAGTACAACTATAATTGTGGTATGTACATTACCTTATGTATGTAAGCGTATTACTGGTGGAGTTCTTATATATAATTAATACAATGTATTTTTATATATTCCTCCTATTTAAACCTGCTTCAGTGCTCTTCATCGAGTGTTGTTGTGGGCCGGTACAATTACTTTGAACAAATTAGAGTGCTTAAAGCAGGCTCCAAATGCCTGAATATTTTGTGCATGGAATAATGAAATAAGACCTCTGTTCTACTTTCATTGGTTTTTAGATCAAGAGGTAATGATTAATAGAAGCAGTTTGGGGGCATTAGTATTACGACGCGAGAGGTGAAATTCTTGGACCGTCGTAAGACTAACTTAAGCGAAAGCATTTGCCAAAGATGTTTTCATTAATCAAGAACGAAAGTTAGAGGTTCGAAGGCGATCAGATACCGCCCTAGTTCTAACCATAAACGATGCCAGCTAGCAATTGGGTGTAGCTACTACTATGGCTCTCTCAGTCGCTTCCCGGGAAACCAAAGCTTTTGGGCTCCGGGGGAAGTATGGTTGCAAAGCTGAAACTTAAAGGAATTGACGGAAGGGCACCACCAGGAGTGGAGCCTGCGGCTTAATTTGACTCAACACGGGAAAACTTACCAGGTCCGAACATAAGCGTGTAAGACAGATTGATAGCTCTTTCTCGAATCTATGGGTGGTGGTGCATGGCAGTTCTTAGTTCGTGGAGTGATTTGTCTGGTTAATTCCGATAACGAACGAGACTCAAATATATTAAATAGATGCTTTCAGGATTATGGTGTTGAAGCTTATATAGCCTTCATTCATGCGTTCATCTTGAATGGACAAGTGTTTGACTGTTGGTTTGTCCCATTATAAGGACACTAGCTTCTTAAATGGACAAATCGCGTCTAGCAGTAACGAGATTGAGCAATAACAGGTCTGTGATGCCCTTAGATGTCCTGGGCTGCACGCGCGCTACAATGAAAGTATCAACGTGTATTTCCTAGACCGAGAGGTCCGGGTAAACCGCTGAACCACTTTCATGCTTGGGATTGTGAACTGAAACTGTTCACATGAACTTGGAATTCCCACTAAGTGTGAGTCATTAACTCGCATTGATTACGTCCCTGCCCTTTGTACACACCGCCCGTCGCTACTACCGATTGAATTATTTAGTGAGGTCTCCGGACGTGATCACTGTGACGCCTTGTGTTTCACGGTTGTTTCGCAAAAGTTGACCGAACTTGATTATTTAGAGGAAGTAAAAGTCGTAACAAGGTTTCCGTAGGTGAACCTGCGGAAGGATCATTATTGTGTTCCTATCCGAAAAATAAATATATGTATATTAAAAAAAAAAAAAAAAAAAAAACAAAACAAAACAAAAAAAAAAGAATAAAAAAGAAAAAAAATTTTTTTTCTTTTTGTTCTTTTCATTCAATATGTTTTGAATTATTGATAAATATTATTTATTTAAATCGATGTGGGTATATCAATAATTTGCATAAAAAACATATTTGAGTGTTTTTCTTTTTTTTCTTTTTTTTTTTTACTCCTTGTAATGCATTATGAGCAGTATATTTATACATATATTGTGAATTTCGCATACATTGTATTTGAACGCTAAAAAACCTTTAAACATATATAGCTGTACTTATTATTTATAAAAAATTTTATAAAAAGTTAAATGATCTTTTTATAGTAAATATATAAATGATAAGTTAATTTGTTCACATTAACGTGTAATTCCTTTTTTATGGTATTTTCTATTTGTGATTAAGTATATGTTATATACATATAAAATACATATATGTTATATAAATATATTTTGGTTTATTTTCATTCAAGAAATACTGGATTATGCACAAATAAAAGAGAATAGCTACTAAAAATGGTATTACTGTTTTTGTTGACCTAAGACATGCGCAGTTTGCAAATGTTTGGGTTTAAAATTACAATTTATTGAAAGATGTGTTGAAATTTTATTTTAAAAATTTGTTATAAATATTATTATTATGCTTTCAATAAATTAAAAACTCTTGACTTTGAATCAAAAAATACAAAAAAAAATTTTACTCTAAGCGGTGGATCACTCGGCTCATGGGTCGATGAAGAACGCAGCAAACTGTGCGTCATCGTGTGAACTGCAGGACACATGAACATCGACATTTTGAACGCATATTGCGGTCCATGCTGTTATGTACTTTAATTAATTTTAAAGTGCTGCTTGGACTACATATGGTTGAGGGTTGTAAGACTATGCTAAATTAGTTGCTTATTCTTTTAGTTAATTAAAAGAATTTAAGCATATGGTATATTATTGGATTGTATTTTTCAATCCATAATATTAATAGCATAAAAAGAAATATATACAATATATTCTTGATTACCTCATATTTGAACGAAATTTTATAATAAATGAGAATCTTAGTATTCCCAAAATAAAAAAAATTTCAATATTATTTAAAATATATTTAAATAAATACATTAAGAGGAAAGTCTAGCATAAAAATTTTATTTGTGGTCTAGACCTTATGTCCCTAATGTATTTATTTAAAAAGTGGAAGTGATGATAAAATATATTTTAATAATATATGAAATAAATATATTAATAATTTGAATTGGTGGGATGAAAAGGTTTTATATTTATTATTAGAGATTTATAAAATGGTATCGAAGATATAAAATATATTTCTTTTAAAATAGCGAAAAAATAAAAGAGTTATTAATATATATATATAATATAAAAAATTAATTTTTTTTATACAACCTCAACTCATATGGGACTACCCCCTGAATTTAAGCATATTAATGAGGGGAGGAAAAGAAACTAACAAGGATTTTCTTAGTAGCGGCGAGCGAAAAGAAAATAGTTCAGCACTAAGTCACTTTGTCTATATGGCAAATGTGAGATGCAGTGTATGGAATATCTTAATATCTAGTATGAAAAATTAACGATTTAAGTCCTTCTTAAATGAGGCCATTTACCCATAGAGGGTGCCAGGCCCGTATAACGTTAATGATTACTAGAAAGATATTTCCAAAGAGTCGTGTTGCTTGATAGTGCAGCACTAAGTGGGTGGTAAACTCCATCTAAAACTAAATATAACCATGAGACCGATAGTAAACAAGTACCGTGAGGGAAAGTTGAAAAGAACTCTGAATAGAGAGTTAAATAGTACGTGAAACTGCTTAGAGGTTAAGCCCGATGAACCTGAATATCCATTATGAAAAATTCATCATTATAACTGTGTATTTAATTTTAAATATCATAATAATAGTGTGCATTTTTTTCATATAAGGACGTTGTAATCTATTAACATAATAAAGTATTTATCAAAAGATCATTGGTTTTAAGTTTATTCAAATTAATTTGCTTTTAGCTTATTAACATAGAATAAATACTGATGATTTGATAAAGTGTTGATAGATTTTATTATATATAATGCTAAAATTCTTTTGAATTTTACAATAATATTATTATCATTGATTTTAATATTAATTGTATGCATTTATATGATTAACAATGCGAAAGATTCAGGAT
>NW_024396117.1:0-16756 GCF_016617805.1 Bactrocera tryoni
ATTCGACAATTTTATATTTAGGCATAAAGTCGATTTTCCGGTTTATACCAATTTAACAATCGATATTGAGTTTCTTCAAATCATTAATTTAACATATTTAAGTTAATTAACCTTCTTCATCTTACTAAAGTTGACATAAAGCCATAACGGCAGTGCATTTGGAAGAATTCGACAATCTTATATTCAGGTATAAAGTCGATTTTCTTGTATATACACATTTAGCAGTCGATATTGAGTTGCTTTAAATCATTACTTTAACATATTTAAGTTAATTAACCTTCTTCATCTTACTGAAGTTGACATAAAGCCATAACGGCAGTGCATTTGGAAGAATTCGACAATCTTATATTCAGGTATAAAGTCGATTTTCTTGTATATACACATTTAGCAGTCGATATTGAGTTGCTTTAAATCATTACTTTAACATATTTAAGTTAATTAACCTTCTTCATCTTACTGAAGTTGACATAAAGCCATAACGGCAGTGCATTTGGAAGAATTCGACAATCTTATATTCAGGTATAAAGTCGATTTTCTTGTATATACACATTTAGCAGTCGATATTGAGTTGCTTTAAATCATTACTTTAACATATTTAAGTTAATTAACCTTCTTCATTTTACTGAGGTTGACACAACGCCATAACGGCAGTGTATTTGGAAGAATGGGACATTCCTATATTTAGGTGTAAAGTCGATTTTCTTGTATATACACGTTTAGCAGTCGATATTGAGTTGCTTTAAATAATTACTTTAACATATTTAAGTTAATTAACCTTCTTCATCTTACTGAAGTTGATATACAGCCATAACGGCAGTGCATTTGGAAGAATTCGACAATCTTATATTCAGGTATAAAGTCGATTTTCTTGTGTATACACATTTAGCAGTCGATATTGAGTTGCTTTAAATCATTAATTTAACATATTTAAGTTAATTAACCTTCTTCATCTTAATGAAGTTGACATAAAGCCATAACGGCAGTGCATTTGGAAGAATTCGACAATCTTATATTCAGGTATAAAGTCGATTTTCTTGTATATACACATTTAGCAGTCGATATTGAGTTGCTTTAAATCATTAATTTAACATATTTAAGTTAATTAACCTTCTTCATCTTAATGAAGTTGACATAAAGCCATAACGGCAGTGCATTTGGAAGAATTCGACAATCTTATATTCAGGTATAAAGTCGATTTTCTTGTATATACACATTTAGCAGTCGATATTGAGTTGCTTTAAATCATTACTTTAACATATTTAAGTTAATTAACCTTCTTCATTTTACTGAAGTTGACATAAAGCTATAACGGCAGTGCATTTGGAAGAATTCGACAATCTTATATTCAGGTATAAAGTCGATTTTCTTGTATATACACATTTAGCAGTCGATATTGAGTTGCTTTAAATCATTACTTTAACATATTTAAGTTAATTAACCTTCTTCATCTTACTGAAGTTGACATAATGCCATAACGGCAGTGCATTTGGAAGAATTCGACAATCTTATATTCAGGTATAAAGTCGATTTTCTTGTATATACAAATTAAGCAGTCGATACTGAGTTGCTTTAAATCATTAATTTAACAAACCTTCTTCATTTTAACGAAGTTGACATAAAGCCATTATATTCAGGTATAAAGTCCATTTTATTGTATATACACATTAAGCAGTCGATAGTGAGCTGCTTCAAATCATTACTTTAACATATTTAAGATAACAAACCTTCTTCATCTTACTGAAGTTGACATAAAGCCATAACGGCAGTGCATTTGGAAGAATTCGACAATCTTATATTCAGGTATAAAGTCCATTTTCTTGTATATACACATTAAGCAGTCGATATTGAGCTGCTTCAAATCATTACTTTAACATATTTAAGATAACAAGCCTTCTTCATCTTACTGAAGTTGACATGAAGCCATAACGGCAATGCATTTAGAAGAATTCGACAATCTTATATTCGATATTGAATTGCTTTAAATCATTAATTTAACTAAATTAAGTTAATTTACTTTCTTCATCTTACTGAAGTTGACATAGAGCTATAACGGCAGTGCATTTGGAAGAATTCGATAATCTCATATTCAGGTAAAAAGTCGATTTTCTTGCATATACACCTTTAGCAGTCGATATTGATTTGCTTGAAATCATTAATTTAACATCTTTAAGTTAATTTACCTTCTTCATCTTACTGAAGTTGACATAAAGCCATAACGGCAGTGCATTTGGAAGAATTCGACAATCTTATATTCAGGTATAAAGTCGATTTTCTTGTATATACACATTTAGCAGTCGATATTGAGTTGCTTTAAATCATTACTTAAACATATTTAAAACAATTAACCTTCTTCATCTTATCGAAGTTGACATAAAGCCATAGCGGCAGTGCATTTGGAAGAATTCGACAATCTTATATTCAGGTATAAAGTCGGTTTTCTTGTATATACACATTTAGCAGTCGATATTGAGTTGCTTTAAATCATTACTTTAACATATTTAAAACAATTAACCTTCTTCATCTTAACGAAGTTGACATAAAGCCATAGCGGCAGTGCATTTGGAAGAATTCGACAATCTTATATTCAGGTATAAAGTCGATTTTCTTGTATATACACATTTAGCAGTCGATATTGAGTTGCTTTAAATCATTACTTTAACATATTTAAAACAATTAACCTTCTTCATCTTAACGAAGTTGACATAAAGCCATAGCGGCAGTGCATTTGGAAGAATTCGACAATCTTATATTCATGTATAAAGTCGATTTTCTTGTATATACACATTTAGCAGTCGATATTGAGTTGCTTTAAATCATTAGTTTAACATATTTAAGTTAGTTAACCTTCTTCATCATACCGAAGTTGACATAAAGCCATAACGGCATTGCATTTGGAAGAATTCGACAAACTTATGTTCAGATATATAGTCGATTTTCATGTATATACACATTTAGCAGTCGATATTGAGTTGTTTCAAATCATTACTTTAACATATTTAAGTTAATTGACCTTCTTCATCTTACTGAAAATGACATAAAGCCCAACCGGCAAAGCAGTTGGAAGAATTCGACAATCTTATATTCAGGTATAAAGTCGATTTTCTTGTGTATACACATTTAGCAATCGATATTGAGTTGCTTTAAATCATTAATTTAACATATTTAAGTTAATTAACCTTCTTCATCTTACTGAAGTTGACATAAAGCCATAACGACAGTGCATTTGGAAGAATTCGACAATCTTATATTCAGGTATAAAGTCGATTTTCTTGTATATACACATTTAGCAGTCGATATTGAGTTGCTTTAAATCATTAATTTAACATATTTAAGTTAATTAACCTTCTTCATCTTACTGAAGTTGACATAAAGCCATAACGTCAGTGCATTTGGAAGAAATCGACAATATTATATTCAGGTATAAAGTCTATTTTCTTGTATATACACATTTAGCAGTCGATATTGAGTTGCTTCAAATCATTACTTTAACATATTTAAGTTAATTGACCTTCTTCATCTTACTGAAGTTGACATAAAGCCATAACGGCAGTGCATTTGGAAGAATTCGACAATCTTATATTCAGCTATAAAGTCGATTTTCTTGTATATACACATTTAGCAATCGATACGGAATTGCTTCAAATCATTACTTTAACATATTTAAGGTAATTAACCTTCTCCAACTTACTGAAGTTGACATAAAGCCATAACGGCACTTTATTTGGAAGAATTCGACAATCCTATATTCAGGTATAAAGTCGATTTTCTTGTATATGCACATTAAACAATCGATATTGAGTTGCTTTAAATCATTAATTTAACATATTTAAGTTAATTAACCTTCTTCATCTTACTGAAGTTGACATAAAGCCATAACGGCAGTGCATTTGGAAGAATTCGATAATCTTATATTCAGGTAAAAAGTCGATTTTCTTGTATATACACATTTAGCAGCCGATATTGAATTGCTTTAAATCATTACTTTAACATATTTAAGATAACAAACCTTCTTCATCTTACTGAAGTTGACATAAAGCCATAACGGCAGTGCATTTGGAAGAATTCGACAATCTTATATTCAGGTATAAAGTCGATTTTCTTGTATATACACATTTAGCAGTCGATATTGAGTTGCTTAAAATCATTAGCATCAAACATTTAAGTTAATTAACCTTCTTCATCTTACTGAAGTTGACATAAAGCCATAACGGCAGTGCATTTGGAAGAATTCGACAATCTTATATTCAGGTATAAAGTCGATTTTCTTGTATATACACATTTAGCAGTCGATATTGAGTTGCTTTAAATCATTACTTTAACATATTTAAGTTAATTAACCTTCTTCATCTTACTGAAGTTGACATAAAGCCATAACGGCAGTGCATTTGGAAGAATTCGACAATCTTATATTCAGGTATAAAGTCGATTTTCTTGTATATACACATTTAGCTGTCGATATTGAGTTGCTTTAAATCATTAATTTAACATATTTAAGTTAATTAACCTTCTTCATCTTACTGAGGTTGACATAAAGCCATAACGGCAGTGCATTTGGAAGAATTCGACAATCTTATATTCAGGTATAAAGTCGATTTTCTTGTATATACACATTTAGCAGTCGATATTGAGTTGCTTTAAATCATTACTTTAACATATTTAAGTTAATTAACCTTCTTCATCTTACTGAAGTTGACATAAAGCCATAACGGCAGTGCATTTGGAAGAATTCGACAATCTTATATTCAGGTATAAAGTCGATTTTCTTGTATATACACATTTAGCTGTCGATATTGAGTTGCTTTAAATCATTAATTTAACATATTTAAGTTAATTAACCTTCTTCATCTTACTGAAGTTGACATAAAGCCATAACGGCAGTGCATTTATAAGAATTCGACAATCTTATATTCAGGTATAAAGTCGATTTTCTTGCATATACACATTTAGCAGTCGATATTGAGTTGCTTTAAATCATTAATTTAACATATTTAAGTTAATTAACCTTCTTCATCTTACTGAAGTTGACATAAAGCCATAACGGCAGTGCATTTGGAAGAATTCGACAAACTTATATTCAGGTATAAAGTCGATTTTCTTGTATATACACATTTAGCAGTCGATATTGAGTTGCTTTAAATCATTAGTTTAACATATTTAAGTTAATTAACCTTCTTCATCTTACTGAAGTTGACATAAAGCCATAACGGCAGTGCATTTGGAAGAATTCGACAATCTTATATTCAGGTATAAAGTCGATTTTCTTGTATATACACATTTAGCAGTCGATATTGAGTTGCTTTAAATCATTACTTTAACATATTTAAGTTAATTAACCTTCTTCATCTTACTGAAGTTGACATAAAGCCATAACGGCAGTGCATTTGGAGGAATTCGACAATCTTATATTCAGGTATAAAGTCGATTTTCTTGTATATACACATTTAGCAGTCGATATTGAGTTGCTTTAAGTCATTAATTTAACATATTTAAGTTAATTAACCTTCTTCATCTTACTGAAGTTGACATAAAGCCATAACGGCAGTGCATTTGGAAGAATTCGACAATCTTATATTCATGTATAAAGTCGATTTTCTTGTATATACACATTTAGCAGTCGATATTGAGTTGCTTTAAATCATTACTTTAACATATTTAAGTTAATTAACCTTCTTCATCTTACTGAAGTTGACATAAAGCCATAACGGCAGTGCATTTGGAGGAATTCGACAATCTTATATTCAGGTATAAAGTCGATTTTCTTGTATATACACATTTAGCAGTCGATATTGAGTTGCTTTGAGTCATTAATTTGACAAATTTAAGTTAACTAACCTTCTTCATCTTACTGAAGTTGACATAAAGCAATAACGGCAGTGCATTTGGAAGAATTCGACAATCTTATATTCAGGTATAAAGTCGATTTTCTTGTATATACACATTTAGCAGTCGATATTGAGTTGCTTTAAATCATTACTTTAACATATTTAAGTTAATTAACTTTCTTCATCTTACTGAAGTTGACATAAAGCCATAACGGCAGTGCATTTGGAAGAATTCGACAATCTTATATTCAGGTATAAAGTCGATTTTCTTGTATATACACATTTAGCAGTCGATATTGAGTTGCTTTAAATCATTAATTTAACATATTTAAGTTAATTAACCTTCTTCATCTTACTGAAGTTGACATAAGGCCATAACGTCAGTGCATTTGGAAGAATTCGACATTCTTATATTCAGGTATAAAGTCGATTTTCTTGTATATACACATTTAGCAGTCGATATTGAGTTGCTTTAAATCATTAGCTTTAACATATTTAAGTCTTCATCTTATTGAGTTGCTTTAAATCATTACTTTAACATATCTAAAACAATTAACCTTCTTCATCTTAACGAAGTTGACATAAAGCCATAGCGGCAGTGCATTTGGAAGAATTCGACAATCTTATGTTCAGATATAAAGTCGGTTTTCTTGTACATACACCTTTAGCGGTCGATATGGAGTTGCTTTAAATCATTACTTTAACATATTTAAGTTAATTAACCTTCTTCATCTTACTGAAGGGTACATAAAGCCATAGCAGCAGTGCATTTGGAAGAATTCGACAATCTTATGTTCATGTATAAATTCGATTTTCCTGTACATATACATTTAGCCGTCGATATTGAGTTGCTTTAAATCATTACTTTAACATATTTAAGTTAATTAACTTTCTTCATCTTACTGAGGTTGACACAACGCCATAACGGCAGTGCATTTGGAAGAATTCGACATTCTTATATTCAGGTATAAAGTCGATTTTCTTGTATATACACATTTAGCAGTCGATATTGAGTTGCTTTAAATCATTACTTTAACATATTTAAGTTAATTAACCTTCTTCATCTTACTGAAGTTGACATAAGGCCATAACGGCAGTGCATTTGGAAGAATTCGACATTCTTATATTCAGGTATAAAGTCGATTTTCTTGTATATACACATTTAGCAGTCGATATTGAGTTGCCTTTAAATCATTAATTTAACATATTTAAGTTAATTATGCTTCCTCATCTTACTGAAGTTGACATAAAGCCATAGCGGCAGCGCATTTGGAAGAATTCGATAATCTTATATTCAGGTATAAAGTCGGTTTTCTTGTATATACACATTTAGCAGTCGATATTGAGTTGCTTTAAATCATTACTTTAACACATTTAAAACAATTAACCCTCTTCATCTTAACGAGGTTGACATAAAGCCATAGCGGCAGTGCATTTGGAATAATTCGACAATCTTATATTCATGTATAAAGTCGATTTTCTTGTATATACACATTTAGCAGTCGATATTGTATTTGTACGTACACATTTAGCAGTCGATATTGAGTTGCTTTAATTCATTATTTTAACATATTTAAGTTAATTAACCTTCTTCATCTTACCCAGGTTGACATAAAGCCATAGCGGCAGTGCATTTGGAAGAATTCGACAATCTTATATTCAGGTATAAAGTCGATTTTCTTGTACGTACACATTTAGCAGTCGATATTGAGTTGCTTTAATTCATTATTTTAACATATTTAAGTTAATTAACCTTCTTCACCTTACTGAAGTTGACATAAAGCCATAACGGCAGTGCATTTGGAAGAATTCGACAATCTTATATTCAGGTATAAAGTCGATTTTCTTGTATATACACATTTAGCAGTCGATATTGAGTTGCTTCAAATCATTACTTTAACATATTTAAGTTAATTAACCTTCTTCATCTTACTGAAGTTGACATAAAGCCATAACGGCAGTGCATTTGGAAGAATTCGACAATCTTTAATACAGTTATAAGGTCGATTTTCTTGTATATACATATTTAGCAGTCGATATTGAGTTGCTTTAAATCATTAATTTAACATATTTAAGTTAATTAACCTTCTTCATCTTACTGAAGTTGACATAAAGCCATAAGGGCAGTGCATTTGGAAGAATTCGACAATCTTATATTCAGGTATAAAGTCGATTTTCTTGTATATACACATTTAGCAGTCGATATTGAGTTGCTTTAAATCATTACTTTAACATATTTAAGTTAATTGACCTTCTCCATCTTGCTGAAGTTGACATAAAGCCATAACGGCAGTGCATTTGGAAGAATTCGACAAACTTATATTCAGGTATAAAGTCGATTTTCTTGTATATACACATTTAGCAGTCGATATTGAGTTGCTTTAAATCATTACTTTAACATATTTCAGTTAATTGACCTTCTCCATCTTGCTGAATTTGACATAAAGCCATAACGGCAGTTCATTTGGAAGAATTCGACAATCTTATGTTCAGGTATAAAGTCGATTTTCTTGTATTTACACATTTAGCAGTCGATATTGAGTTGCTTTAAATCATTACTTTAACATATTTAAGTTAATTAACCTTCTTCATCTTACTGAAGTTGACATAAAGCCATAACGGCAGTGCATTTGGAAGAATTCGACAATCTTATATTCAGGTATAAAGTCGATTTTTTTGTATATACACATTTAGCAGTCGATATTGAGTTGCTTCAAATCATTACTTTAACATATTTAAAACAATTAACCTTCTTCGTCTTAACGAAGTTGACATAAAGTCATAGCGGCAGTGCATTTGGAAGAATTCGACAATCTTATATTCAGGTATAAAGTCGGTTTTCTTGTATATACACATTTAGCAGTCGATATTGAGTTGCTTTCAATCATTAATTTAACATATTTAAGTTAATTAACCTTCTTCATCTTTCTGAAGTTGACATAAAGCCATAACGGCAGTGCATTTGGAAGAATTCGACAATCTTATATTCAGGTATAAAGTCGGTTTTCTTGTATATACACATTTAGCAGTCGATATTGAGTTGCTTTTAATCATTACTTTAACATATTTAAAACAATTAACCTTCTTTGTCTTAACGAAGTTGACATAAAGCCATAACGGCAGTGGATTTGGAAGAATCCGACAATCTTATATTCAGGTATAAAGTCGGTTTTCTTGTATATACACATTTAGCAGTCGATATTGAGTTGCTTCAAATCATTACTTTAACATATTTAAGTTAATTAACCTTCTTCATCTTACTGAAGTTGACATAAAGCCATAACGGCAGTGCATTTGGAAGAATTCGACAATCTTATATTCAGGTATAAAGTCGATTTTCTTGTATATACACATTTAGCAGTCGATATTGAATTGCCTTAAATAATTAGTTTAACATACTTAAGTTAATTAACCTTTTTCATCTTCCTGAAGTTGACATAAAGCCATAACGGAAGTGCATTTGTAAAAATTCGACAATCTTATATTCAGGTATAAAGTCGACTTTCTTAAGTATGCACATTTAGCAATCGATATTGAGTTGCTTCAGATCATTTATTTACCATATTTAAGTTAATAAGCCTTCTTAATCTTACCGGAGTTGACATAAAGCCATAACGGCAGTGCATTTGGAAGAATTCGACAATCTTATATTCAGGTATAAAGTCGATTTTCTTGTATATACACATTTAGCAGTCGATATTGAGTTGCCTTAAATCATTAATTTAACATATTTAAGTTAATTTACCTTCTTCATCTTACTGAAGTTGACATAAAGCCATAACGGCAGTGCATTTGGAAGAATTCGACAATCTTATATTCAGGTATAAAGTCGATTTTCTTGTATATACACATTTAGCAGTCGATATTGAGTTGTTTTAAATGATTACTTTAACATATTTGAGTTAATCAACCTTCTTCATCTTCCTGAAGTTGACACAAAGCCACTTTGGCAAAGCAGTTGGAAGAAATCGACAATTATTATATTCAAATTATCACCTTAACATATTTAAGTTAATTAACGTTCTTCATCTTACTGAGGTTGACACAACGCCATAACGGCAGTGCATTTGGAAGAATTTGACAACCTTATATTCAGGTATAAAGTCGATTTTCTTGTATATACACATTTAGCAGTCGATATTGAGTTGCTTTAAATCATTACTTTAACATATTTAAGTTAATTAACCTTCTTCATCTTACTGAAGTTGACATAAAACCATAACGGCAGTGCATTTGGAAGAATTCGACAATCTTATATTCAGGTATAAAGTCCATTTTCTTGTATATACACATTAAGCAGTTGATATTGAGCTGCTTCAAATCATTACTTTAACATATTTAAGATAACAAACCTTCTTCATCTTACTGAAGTTGACATAAAGCCATAACGGCAGTGCATTTGGAAGAATTCGACAATCTTATATTCAGGTATAAAGTCGATTTTCTTGTATATACACATTTAGCAGTCGATATTGAGTTGCTTTAAATCATTAATTTAACATATTTAAGTTAATAAACCTTCTTCATCTTACTGAAGTTGACATAAAGCCATAACGGCAGTGCATTTGGAAGAATTCGACAATCTTATATTCAGGTATAAAGTCCATTTTCTTGTATATACACATTAAGCAGTCGATATTGAGTTGCTTCAAATCATTACTTTAACATATTTAAGTTAATTAACCTTCTTCATCTTACTGAAGTTGACATAAAGCCATAACGGCAGTGCATTTGGAAGAATTCGACATTCTTATATTCAGGTATAAAGTCGATTTTCTTGTATATACACATTTAGCAATCGATATTGAGTTGCTTTAAATCATTAATTTAACATATTTAAGTTAATTAACCTTCTTCATCTTACTGAAGTTGACATAAGGCCATAACGGCAGTGCATTTGGAAGAATTCGACAATCTTATTCATGTATAAAGTCGATTTTTTTGTATATAAACATTTAGCAATCGATATTGTGTTGCTTCAAATCATTACTTTAACATACATAAGTAAATTAACTTTCTTCATCTTACTGAAGTTGACATAAAGCCATAACGGCAGTGCATTTGGAAGAATTCGACAATCTTATATTCAGGTATAAATTCGATTTGCCTGTATATACACATTTAGCAGTCGATATTGAGTTGCTTCAAATCATCAACATCAAATATTAAAGTTAATTAACCTTCTCCATCTTACTGAAGTTGACATAAAGCCATAACGGCAGTGCATTTGGAAGAATTCGAAAATCTTATATTCAGGTATAAAGTCGATTTTCTTGTACATACACATTTAGCAATCGATATTGGGTTGCTTCAAATCATTACTTTAACATATTTAAGTTAATTAACCTTCTTCATCTTACTGAAGTTGACATAAGGCCATAACGACAGTGCATTTGGAAGAATTCGAAAATCTTATTCATGTATAAAGTCGATTTTCTTGTATATACACAATTAACAATCGATATTGAGTTGCTTCAAATCATTACTTTAACATAGTTAAGTTAATTAACCCTCTTCATCTTACTGAAGTTGACATAAGGCCATAACGGCAGTGCATTTGGAAGAATTCGACAATCTTATATTCAGGTATAAAGTCGATTTTCTTGTATATACACATTTAGCGGTCGATATTGAGTTGCTTCAAATCATTACTTTAACATATTTAAGTTAATTAACCCTCTTCATCTTACTGAAGTTGACATAAAGCCATAACGGCAGTGCATTTGGAAGAATTCGACAATCTTATATTCAGGTATAAAGTCGATTTTCTTGTATATACACATTTAGCAGTCGATATTGAATTGCCTTAAATCATTAATTTAACATATTTAAGTTAATTGTGCTTCTTCATCTTACTGAAGTTGACATAAAGCCATAGCTGCAGTGCATTTGGAAGAATTCGACAATTTTATATTCAGGAATAAAGTCGATTTTCTTGTATATACACATTTAGCGGTCGATATTGAGTTGCTTTAAATCATTACTTCAACATATTTAAGTTAATTAACCTTCTTCATTTTACAGAAGTTGACATAAAGCCATAAAGGCAGTGCATTTGGAAGAATTCGATAATCTTATATTCAGATATAAAGTCGATTTTCTTATATATTCACACTTAGCAGTCGATATTGAGTTGCTTTAAATCATTACTTTAACATATTTAAGTTAACTAACCTTCTTCATCTTACTGAAGTTGGCATAAAGCCATAATGGCAGTGCATTTGGAAGATATACAATCTTATATTCAGGTATAGGTCGATTTTCTTGTATATACACATTTAGCAATCGATATTGTTTAATTAACCTTCTTCATCTTACTGAAGTTGACATAAAGCCATAACGGCAGTGCATTTGGAAGAATTCGACAATCTTATATTCAGGTATAAAGTCGATTTTCTTGTATATACATATTAAGCAGTCGATATTGAGTTGCTTTAAATCATTACTTTGACATATTTAAGTTAATTAACCTTCTTCATCTTACTGAAGTTGACATAAAGCTATAACGGCAGTGCATTTGGAAGAATTCGACAATCTTATATTCAGGTATAAAGTCGATTTTCTTGTATATACACATTTAGCAATCGATATTGAGTTGCTTCAAATCATTACTTTAACATATTTAAGTTAATTAACCTTCTTCATCTTACTGAAGTTGACATAAAGCCATAACGGCAGTGCATTTGGAAGAATTCGACAATCTTATATTCAGGTATAAAGTCGATTTTCTTGTATATACACATTAAGCAATCGATACTGAGTTGCTTCAAATCATTACTTTAACATATTTAAGTTAATTAACCTTCTTCATCTTACTGAAGTTGACATAAAGCCATAACGGCACTGCATTTGGAAGAATTCGACAATCTTATATTCAGGTATAAAGTCGATTTTCTTGTATATACACATTCAGCAATCGATATTGAGTTGCTTTAAATCATTACTTTGACATATTTAAGTTAATTAACCTTCTTCATCTTACTGAAGTTGACATAAAGCTATAACGGCAGTGCATGTGGAAGAATTCGACAATCCTATATTCAGATATAAAGTCGATTTTCTTGTATATACACATTAAACAATCGATATTGAGTTGCTTCAAATCATTACTTTAACATGTTTAAGTTAATTAACCTTCTTCATCTTACTGAAGTTGACATAAAGCCATAACGGCAGTGCATTTGGAAGAATTCGACAATCCTATATTCAGGTATAAAGTCGATTTTCTTGTATATACACAATTAACACTCGATATTGAGTTGCCTTAAATCATTCCTTTAACATATTTAAGTGAATTAACCTTCTCCAACTTACTGAAGTTGACATAAAGCCATAACGGCAGTGCATTTGGAAGAATTCGACAATCCTATATTCAGGTATAAAGTCGATTTTCTTGTATATACACATTAAACAATCGATATTGAGTTGCTTCAAATCATTACTTTAACATATTTAAGTTAATTAACCTTCTTCATCTTACTGAAGTTGACATAAAGCCATAACGGCAGTGCATTTGGAAGAATTCGACAATCTTATATTCAGATATAAAGTCGATTTTCTTGTACATACACATTTAGCAATCGATATTGAGTTGATTTAAATTATTAATTTAACATATTTAAGTTAATAAAACTTCTTCATCTTACTGATGATCATGTTCAGGTATAAAGTCGATTTTCTTGTACACACACTTTTAGCAATCGATATTGAGTTGCTTTAAATCATTACTTTAACATATATAAATTAATTAACCTTCTTCATTTGACTGAAGTCGACATAAGGCCATAACGACAGCGCATTTGGAAGAATTCGACAATCTTATATTCAGGTATAAAGTCGATTTTCTTGTACACACACTTTTAGCAATCGATATTGAGTTGCTTTAAATCATTACTTTAACATATATAAATTAATTAACCTTCTTCATTTGACTGAAGTCGACATAAGGCCATAACGACAGCGCATTTGGAAGAATTCGACAATCTTATATTCAGGTATAAAGTCGATTTTCTTGTACATACACATTTAGCAATCGATATTGAGTTGCTTCAAATCATTACTTTAACATATTTAAGTTAATTAACTTTCTTCATCTTACTGAAGTGTACATAAAGCCATAACGGCAGTGCATTTGGAAGAATTCGACAATCTTATATTCAGGTATAAAGTCGATTTTCTTGTATATACACATTTAGCAATCGATACTGAATTGCTTCAAATCATTACTTTAACATATTTAAGGTAATTAACTTTCTTCATCTTACTGAAGTGTACATAAAGCCATAACGGCAGTGCATTTGGAAGAATTCGACAATCTTATATTCAGGTATAAAGTCGATTTTCTTGTATATACACATTTAGCAGTCGATATTGAGATTCTTCAAATCATTACTTTAACATATTTAAGTTAATTAACCTTCTTCATCTTACTGAAGTTGACATTAAGCCATAACGGCAGTGCATTTGGAAGAATTCGACAATCTTATATTCAGGTATAAAGTCGATTTTCTTGTATATACACATTTAGCAATCGATATTGAGTTGCTTTAAATCATTACTTTAACATATTTAAGTTAATTAACCTTCTTCATCTTACTGAAGTGTACATAAAGCCATAACGGCAGTGCATTTGGAAGAATTCGACAATCTTATATTCAGGTATAAAGTCGATTTTCTTGTATATACACATTCAGCAATCGATATTGAGTTGCTTCAAATCATTACTTTAACATATTTAAGTTAATTAACCTTCTTCATCTTACTAAAGTTGACATAAAGCCATAACGGCAGTGCATTTGGAAGAATTCGACAATCTTATATTCAGGTATAAAGTCGATTTTCTTGTATATACACATTTAGCAGTCGATATTGAGTTGCTTTAAATCATTACTTTAACATATTTAAGTTAATTAACCTTCTTCATCTTACTGAGGTTGATATAAAGCCATAACGGCAGTGCATTTGGAAGAATTCGACAATCTTATATTCAGGTATAAAGTCGATTTTCTTGTATATACACATTTAGCAATCGATATTGAGTTGCTTCAAATCATTACTTTAACATATTTAAGTTAATTAACCTTCTTCATCTTACTGAAGTTGGCATAAAGCCATAACGGCAGTGCATTTGGAAGAATTCGACAATCTTATATTCAGGTATAAAGTCGATTTTCTTGTATATACAAATTTAGCAATCGATATTGAGTTGCTTCAAATCATTACTTTAACATACTTAAGTTAATTAAACTTCTTCACCTTACCGAAGTTGACATAAAGCCATAACGGCAGTGCATTTGGAAGAATTCGACATTCTTATATTCAGGTATAAAGTCGATTTTCTTGTATATACACATTTAGCAATCGATATTGAGTTGCTTTAAATCATTACTTTAACATATTTAAGTTAATTAACCTTCTTCATCTTACTGAGGTTGATATAAAGCCATAACGGCAGTGCATTTGGAAGAATTCGACATTCTTATATTCAGGTATAAAGTCGATTTTCTTGTATATACACATTTAGCAATCGATATTGAGTTGCTTCAAATCATTACTTTAACATATTTAAGTTAATTAACCTTCTTCATCTTACTGAGGTTGATATAAAGCCATAACGGCAGTGCATTTGGAAGAATTCGACATTCTTATATTCAGGTATAAAGTCGATTTTCTTGTATATACACATTTAGCAATCGATATTGAGTTGCTTCAAATCATTACTTTAACATATTTAAGTTAATTAACCTTCTTCATCTTACTGAAGTTGACATAAGGCCATAACGGCAGTGCATTTGGAAGAATTCGACAATCTTATATTCAGGTATAAAGTCGATTTTCTTGTATATACACATTTAACAATCGATATTGAGTTGCTTCAAATCATTACTTTAACATATTTAAGTTAATTAACCCTCTTCATCTTACTGAAGTTGACATAAGGCCATAACGGCAGTGCATTTGGAAGAATTCGACAATCTTATATTCAGGTATAAAGTCGATTTTCTTGTATATACACATTTAGCAATCGATATTGAGTTGCTTTAAATCATTACTTTAACATATTTAAGTTAATTAACCTTCTTCATCTTACTGAAGTTGACATAAGGCCATAACGGCAGTGCATTTGGAAGAATTCGACAATCTTATATTCAGGTATAAAGTCGATTTTCTTGTATATACACATTTAGCAATCGATATTGAGTTGCTTCAAATCATTACTTTAACATATTTAAGTTAATTAACCCTCTTCATCTTACTGAAGTTGACATAAGGCCATAACGTCAGTGCATTTGGAAGAATTCGACAATCTAATGTTCAGGTATAAAGTCGATTTTCTTGTACATACACATTTAGCAATCGATATTGAGTTGCTTCAAATCATTACTTTAACATATATAAGTTAATTAACCTTCTTCATTTTACTGAAGTTGACATAAGGCCATAACGACAGCGCATTTGGAAGAATTCGACAATCTTATATTCAGATATAAAGTCGATTTTCTTGTATATACACATTTAACAATCGATATTGAGTTGCTTCAAATCATTACTTTAACATATTTAAGTTAATTAACCTTCTTCATCTTACTGAAGTTGACATAAGGCCATAACGGCAGTGCATTTGGAAGAATTCGACAATCTTATATTCAGATATAAAGTCGATTTTCTTGTATATACACATTTAGCAATCGATATTGAGTTGCTTCAAATCATTACTTTAACATATTTAAGTTAATTAACCTTCTTCATCTTACTGAAGTTGACATAAGGCCATAACGGCAGTGCATTTGGAAGAATTCGACAATCTTATATTCAGATATAAAGTCGATTTTCTTGTATATACACATTTAGCAGTCGATATTGAGTTGCCCTAAATCACTAATTTAACATATTTAAGTTAATTAACCTTCTTCATCTTACTGAAGTTGACATAA
>NW_024396118.1:0-7406 GCF_016617805.1 Bactrocera tryoni
TATCAACCGATGCTATTTTATTTGACCCACCTAGAACAAACGTTCAGAATACTTTAGCCGCTAGAGCGTTTACAAAGTTGAGAACAAACATGTGATTTTCTCAAAACACTACATTTGTTTTTGGACACTATTGCCACGCTCCCGGTATGGATAGAAAACAGGTTGAGAGCTTTTCTAAAAGCTCCCTAAATTATCTAACCCATGCTGTTTATTTGACCCACCTACGTCGAATACTTTAGCCGCTAGAGCGTTTACAAAGTTGAAACAAACATGTGATTTTTCTCAAAACACTACATTTGTTTGTGAACACCTTTGCCTCGCGCCTGGTAGGGATAGAAAACAGGTTGAGGGCTTTTCTAAAAGATCATTAAATTATCTAACCGATGCTATTTATTTGATCCACCTACATCGAATACTTTAGCCGCTAGAGCGTTTACAAAGTTGAAACAAACATGTGATTTTTCTCAAAACACTACATTTGTTTGTGAACACTATTGCCAGGCTCCTGGTAGGGATAGAAAACAGGTTGAGCGCTTTTCTAAAAGCTCCTTAAATTATCTAACCGATGCTATTTATTTGATCCACCTACATCGAATACTTTAGCCGCTAGAGCGTTTACAAAGTTGAAACAAACATGTGATTTTTCTCAAAACACTACATTTGTTTGTGAACACTATTGCCAGGCTGCTGGTAGGAATAGAAAAAAGTTTGAAGGCTTTTCTAAAAGATCCTTAAATTATTTAACCGATGTTCTTTATTTGACCCACCTACGTCGAATACTTTAGCCGCTAGAGCGTTTGCAAAGTTGAAACAAACATGTGATTTTTCTCAAAACACTACATTTGTTTGTGAACATTATTGCCACGCTCCTGGTAGGGATAGAAAATAGGTTGATGGTCTTCCTGAAAGCGCTTTAAATTATCTAACCGATACTCTTTATTTTACCCGCCTGCGTCGAATACTTTAGCCGCCAGAGCGTTTACAAAGTTGAAACAAACATGGGATTTTTCTCAGAACACTACATTTGTTTGTGAACACTATTGCCCGGCTCCTGGTAGGGAGAGAAAACAAGTTGAGGGCTTTTCTAAAGGCTCCTTAAATTATCTAACCGATGCTATTTATTTGACCTACCTACGTCGAATACTTTTGCCGCTAGAGCGTTTACAAAGTTGAAACAAACATGTGATTTTTCTCAAAACACTACATTTCTTTGTGAACACTATTGCCTCGCTCCTGGCTTTCTAAAAGCTCCTTAAATTATCTAACCGATGCTATTTATTTGACCCACCTACGTCGAATACTTTAGCCGCTAGGGCGTTTACAAAGTTGAAACAATCATGTGATTTTCTCAAAAAACTACATTTGTTTGTGAACACTATTGCCACGCTCCTGGTAGGGATAGAAAACAGGTTGAGGGCTTTTCAAAAAGCCCCTTTAATTATCCAACCGATGCTATTTATTTGACCCACCTACGTCGAATACTTTAGCCGCTAGAGCGTTTACAAAGTTGAAACAAACATGCGAATTTTCTCAAAACACTACATTTCTTTGTGAACACTATTGCCACGCTCCTGGTAGGGATAGAGAATGAGTTGAGGGCTTTTTTAAAGGCTCCTTAAATTATCTAACCGATGCTATTTATTTGACCCACCTACATCGAATACTTTAGCCGCTAGGGCGTTTACAAAGTTGAAACAAACATGCGAATTTTCTCAAAACACTACATTTCTTTGTGAACACTATTGCCACGCTCCTGGTAGGGATAGAAAACAGGTTGAGGGCTTTTCTAAAAGCTCCTTAAATTATCTAACCGATGCTATTTATTTGACCCACCTACATCGAATACTTTAGCCGCTAGGGCGTTTACAAAGTTGAAACAAACATGTGAATTTTCTCAAAACACTACACTTGTTTGTGAACGCTATTGTTACACTCCTGGTAGGGATAGAAAATAGGTTGAGGGCTTTTCTGAAAGATCTTTAAATTATCTAACCGATGCTTTTTATTTGACCCAACTACGTCAAACACTTTAGACACTAGAGCGTTTACAAAGTTGAAACAAACATGTGATTTTTCTCAAAACACTACATTTGCTTGTGAACACTATTGCCACGCTCCTGGTAGGGATAGAGAATGAGTTGAGGGCTTTTTTAAAGGCTCCTTAAATTATCTAACCGATGCTATTTATTTGACCCACCTACATCGAATACTTTAGCCGCTAGGGCGTTTACAAAGTTGAAACAAACATGCGAATTTTCTCAAAACACTACATTTCTTTGTGAACACTATTGCCACGCTCCTGGTAGGGATAGAGAATGAGTTGAGGGCTTTTTTAAAGGCTCCTTAAATTATCTAACCGGTGCTATTTATTTGACCCACCAACATCGAATACTTTAGCCGCTAGAGCGTTTACAAAGTTGAAACAAACATGTGATTTTTCTCAAAACACTACATTTGCTTGTGAACACTATTGCCTCGCTCCTGGTAGGGATAGAAAAAAGGTTGAGGGCTTTTCTAAAAGCTCCTTAAATTATCTAACCGATGCTATTTATTTGACCCACCTACGTCGAATACTTTAGCCGCTAGAGCGTTTACAAAGTTGAAACAAACATGTGATTTTTCTCAAAACACTACATTTGTTTGTGAACACTATTGCCACGCTCCTGGTAGGGATAGAGAAAATAGGTTAAGGCTTTTCTAAAAGCTCCTTAAATTATCTAACCGATGCTATTTATTTGACCCACCTGCGTCGAATACTTTAGCCGCTAGAGCGTTTACAAAGTTGAAACAAACATGTGATTTTTCTCAAAACACTACATTTGTTTGTGAACACTATTGCCTCGCTCCTGGTAGGGATAGAAAAAGGTTGAGGGCTTTTCTAAAAGCTCCTTAAATTATCTAACCGATGCTATTTATTTGACCCACCTACGTCGAATACTTTAGCCGCTAGAGCGTTTACAAAGTTGAAACAAACATGTGAATTTTCTCAAAACACTACATTTGTTTGTGAACACTATTGCCACGCTCCTGGTAGGAATAAAAAAAAGGTTGAGGGCTTTTCTAAAAGCTCCTTAAATTATCTAACCGATGCTTTTTATATGACCTACCCACGTCGAATACTTTAGCCGCTAGAGCGTTTACAAAGTTGAAACAAACATGTGATTTTTTGCAAAACACTACATTTCTTTGTGAACACTATTACCACGCTCCTGGTAGGGATAGAGAATAAGTTGAGGGCTTTTCTAAAAGCTCCTTAAATTATCTAACCGATGCTATTTATTTGATCCACCTACATCGAATACTTTAGCCGCTTGAGCGTTTACAAAGTTGAAACAAACATGTGAATTTTCTCAAAACACTACATTTGTTTGTGAACACCATTGCTAGGCTCCTGGTAGGGATACAAAATAGGTTGAGGGCTTTTCTAAAAGCTCCTTAAATTATCTAACCGACGCTATTTATTTGGTCCACCTACATCGAATACTTTAGCCGCTAGAGCGTTTACAAAGTTTAAACAAACATGTGATTTTTCTCAAAACACTACATTTGTTTGCGAACACTATTGCCGCGCTCCTGGTAGGGATAGAAGAAAGGTTGAGGGCTTTTCTAAAAGCTCCTTAAAATATCTAACCGATGCTATTTATTTGACCCACCTACGTCGAATACTTTAGCCGCTTGAGCGTTTGCAAAGTTGAAACAAACATGTGATTTTTCTCAAAACACTACATTTGTTTGTGAACACTATTGCCTCGCTCCTGGTAATGATAGAAAATAGGTTGAGGGCTTTTCTAAAAGCTCCTTAAATTATTTAACCGATGCTGTTTATTTGACCCACCTACGTCGAATACTTTAGCCGCTTGAGCGTTTACAAAGTTGAAACAAACATGTGATTTTTCTCAAAACACTACATTTGTTTGTGAACACTATTGCCTCGCTCCTGGTAATGATAGAAAACGTGTTGAGGGCTTTTCTAAAAACTCCTTAAATTATCTAACCGATGCTATTTATTTGACGCACCTACATCGAATACTTTAGCCGCTAGAGCGTTTACAAAGTTGAAACAAACATGTGATTTTTCTCAAAACACTACATTTGTTTGTGAACACTATTGCCTCGCTCCTGGTAATGATAGAAAACGTGTTGAGGGCTTTTCTAAAAACTCCTTAAATTATCTAACCGATGCTATTTATTTGACGCACCTACATCGAATACTTTAGCCGCTAGAGCGTTTACAAAGTTGAAACAAACATGTGATTTTTCTCAAAACACTACATTTGTTTGTGAACACTATTGCCACGCTCCTGGTAGGGATAGAAAATAAGTTGAGGGCTTTTCTAAAAGCTCCTTAAATTCTCTAACCGATGCTGTTTATTTGACCCACCTACGTCGAATACTTTAGCCGCTAGAGCGTTTACAAAGTTGAAACAAACATGTGATTTTTCTCAAAACACTACATTTATTTGTGAGCACTATTGCCTCGCTCCTGGTAGGGATAGAGAATAAGATGAGGGCTTTTCTAAAAGCTCCTTAAATTATTCTAACCGATGCTGTTTATTTGACCCACCTACATCGAATACTTTAGCCGCTAGAGCGTTTATTAAAGTTGAAACAACATGTGATTTTTCTCAAAACACTACATTTGTTTGCGAACACTATTGCCTGCGCTCCCTGGTAGAGATAGAAAACAGGTTGAGGGCTTTTCTTAAATATCTTTAAATTATCTAACCGATGCTATTTACTTGACCCACCTACGTCGAATACTTTAGCCGCTAGAGCGTTTACAAAGTTGAAACAAACATGTGATTTTTCTCAAAACACTACATTTGTTTTTGAGCACTATTGCCACGCTCCTGGTAGGGATAGAAAACAGGTTGAGGGCTTTTCTAAAAGCTCCTTAAATTTTCTAACCGATGCTGTTTATTTGACCCACCTGCTCTCGAATACTTTAGCCGCTAGGGCGTTTTACAAAGTTGAAACAAAACATGTGATTTTTCTCAAAACACTACATTTGTTTGTGAACACTATTGCCACGCTCCTGGTAGATAGAGAATAAGACTGAGGCATTTCTAAAAGCTCCTTAAATTATCTAACCGATGCTATTTATTTGACCCACTACATCGAATACTTTAGCCGCTAGAGCGTTTACAAAGTTGAAACAAACATGTGATTTTTCTCAAAACACTACATTTGTTTGCGAACACTATTGCCGCGCTCCTGTGCAGGGATAGAAAATGAGGTTGAGGGGCTTTTCTAAAAGCTCTTTAAATTATTTAACCGATGCTATTTATTTGACCCAATTCCTACGTCGAATACTTTAGCCGCTAGAGCGTTTATAAAGTTGAAAACAAACATGTGATTTTTCTCAAAACACTACATTTGTTTGTGAACACTTTTGCTTCGCTCCTGGTAGGGATAGAAAACAGGTTGAGGGGTGTTTCGAAAGATCCTTAAATTATCTAAATTTTGCTATTTATTTGACCCACCTTCGCTTCGAATATTTTAGCTGCTAGGGCGTTTACATAAAAGTTGGGAAACAAACAAGTGATTTTTCTCAAAACACTACATTTGCTTGTGAACACTATTGCCACGCTCCTGGTAGGGATAGAAAATAAGATGAGGGCTTTTCTAAAAGCTCCTTAAATTATTTAACCGATGCTATTTATATGACCCACCTACGTCGAATACTTTAGCCGCTAGGGCGTTTACAAAGTTGAAACAAGCATGTGAATTTTCTCAAAACACTACATTTAATTTTGAACACTTTCGCCTCGCTCCTGGTAGGGATAGAAAACAGGTTGAGGGCGTTTCTAAAAGATCCTTAAATTATCTAACCATTGCTATTTATTTGACCCACCTGCGTCTGAATACTTTTAGCCGCTAGAGCGTTTACAAAGTTGGAAACAAACATGTGATTTTTCTCAAAACACTACATTTGCTTGTGAACACTATTGCCAACGCCCTGGTAGGGATAGAGAATACAGGTTGAGGGCTTTTCTAAAAGATCCTTAAATTATCTAACCGATGCTATTTATTTGACCCACCTACGTCGAATACTTTAGCCGCTAGGGCGTTTACAAAGTTGAAACAAAATGTGATTTTCTCAAAACACTACATTTTGTTTGTGAACACTATTGCCGCGCTCCTGGTAGGGATAGAGAGAATAAGTTGAGGGCTTTCTCTAAAAGATCCTTAAATTATCTAACCGATGCTTTTTATTTGACCCACCTGCGTCGAACACTTTAGCCGCTAGAGCGTTTACAAAGTTGAAACAAACATGTGATTTTCTCAAAACACTACATTTGTTTGTGAACATTATTGCCGCGCTCCTGGTAGGGATAGAGGATAAGTTGAGGGCTTTCTCTAAAAGATCCTTAAATAGTCTAACCGATGCTTTTTATTTGACCTACCTACGTCGAATACTTTAGCCGCTAGAGCGTTTACAAAGTTGAAACAAACATGTGATTTTTCTCAAAACACTACATTTGTTTTCCTCGCTCCTGGTAGGGATAGAAAACAGGTTGAGGGCTTTTCTAAAAGCTCCTTAAATTATCTAACCGATGCTATTTATTTGACCCACCTACGTCAAATACTTTAGCCGCTAGAGCGTTTACAAAGTTGACACAAAAATGTGATTTTTCTCAAAACACTACATTTGTTTGTGAACACTATTGCCACGCTCCTGGTAGGGATAGAAAATAGGTTGAGGGCTTTTCTAAAAGCTCTTTAAATTATCTAACCAATGCTTTTTATCTGACCCACCTACGTCGAACACTTTAGCTGCTAGAGCGTTTACAAAGTTGAAACAAAAATATGATTTTTCTCAAAACACTACATTTGTTTGTGAACACTATTGCCAGGCTCCTGGTAGGGATAGAAAATAGGTTGAGGGCTTTCCTAAAAGCTTCTTAAATTATCTAACCGGTGCTGTTTATTTGACCCACCTACGTCGAACACTTTAGCAGCTAGAGCGTTTACGAAGTTGAAACAAACAAGTAATTTTTCTCAAAACACTACATTTGTTTGTGAACACTATTGCCACGCTCCTGGTAGGGATAGAAAATAGGTTGAGGGCTTTTCTAAAAGCTCTTTAAATTATCTAACCAATGCTTTTTATCTGACCCACCTACGTCGAACACTTTAGCTGCTAGAGCGTTTACAAAGTTGAAACAAAAATATGATTTTTCTCAAAACACTACATTTGTTTGTGAACACTATTGCCAGGCTCCTGGTAGGGATACAAAATAGGTTGAGGGCTTTTCTAAAAGCTCCTTAAATTATCCAACCTTTTTTATTTGACCCACCTACTTCGAATACTTTAGCCGCTAGAGCGTTTACAAAGTTTAGCCATGGAGAGCGTTTACAAAGAGTTGAAACAAACATGCGATTTTCTTAAGCCTCCATTTGTT
>NW_024396119.1:0-26226 GCF_016617805.1 Bactrocera tryoni
CCAATTGTGTATTACTAACTTGCATACATAAATTTAATGAAGTCAGCATGCAAGTGCGTTATTAAATTTGTTTTAGTGGAAAAAAAATATTTAATTAACTTTCATAAAATACCAAGCCAACCACATCCTACGTTAAAATATAATGGAATAACATTATCTAGTCATTGACCAAAGGATTTTTTTATAACAACTAATTTTGTATGCCGAAAATTTTAACGAAAAAATTTTTGGATTGTTAAAAGTCTACCCAAAATTCAAAATTTATTTTTCTCTCCTTCGTCCTTGGGGTTGCGTAAGCCTTCTGGCCCAGTGTGAAACATAAAATGTGCATTGAACTGCTATATCTTAGCGATAGGCGTCCTAACTGGACACTGCCGCATTGGCACTCATGCTGTCAGGCTAAAGATTATGGAGAATGTAGCAATGATGAAGATGAGGTGGAAATGTCTACACACTTTCTCAGTCACTGCCCAGCATCCGCGAGACTAAGATTGAAGCATCTCAGTGGCCATACTTTCTATAAAACCGCCGAATTAGATGGTATAAATACCAGCGGCCTCAATAAATTTGTGGCAGGCTATACGCGCTTTTTAGATATGAGGCGGTCTTTTTGATTCATACCTAAGAGTTGTGTGCATCACAACGGACACGCGTCTATAGCACTCCAAGTGGGATTATTCGTTCGCCTTACGAGTAATAAGCCTATCTACTTAACCCAATATAACCTTCTTTCGTCCAGTAACGAAATTTAGCCATGTACTAAAGAATTATTTGTCAAGGAAATAAGATACCAATGGCAGACTTTTTGAATTAAAAACTCAGCTCAACATACTGATCATTTATATATACATATATATATTTTATGGGGTCTCCGAGGCTTCCTTCTGGGTGTTACAAACTTCGTAGCAAACTTAATATACCCTGTTCAGGGTATAAAAATATATAGTATATACTATACCATATACATTAAAAAGAATTGTAAAAGAACCGATTTTATTGACCCTGCAAAGAAGGTTGTCTACTCCTTATGGAGGTCATGTACCTTCACGCCTAAATTTTTTGTCACGTTTTGATGATGGATTCCAAAAAACGACACGTGGTATTTGCTTCCCAAACTCTGTCCTTGACGTGACCTTAAAAACAACCCTCCCTGTGCGATGTAGTCGGTAATAGATTAAAACCAGCTAAACGATGGGACAGTCACATGGGGCCGAGCTTAAAACTCGACAGCGCATAAAGCAACATGTTTTCGGCCAAATCCTTAATAGCTCATGTTTCTAGGTAAAACAAAACAATTTTTTCAAAAGGCTTTGATAGACGACCGCGTTAATGACTTTTCATAATTTTTTATTGACAACATGGTAAGCAAAATTTTATAAATCCGATTGAAGTCTAAAAATGCTCTCATTTTGAATAAATTGGAAACGGTTTTATATGAAACATATGAAACACACGTTATTATCATTCTGTTTCCAGACAAGAAAGCGAAGAAATCTAAAGGTACACAAGCAGGGAGCTAAGTGAGGAAATTGAAAATCCGAGAAACAAAAAATCCTGCGGTTGCTGGGGCTATCATGGTTCAAAAGCCTGGAAAACTTGGATATGATGTAGCTTCTACAGGCTCATACCACTTCTACCGATAATGTCGAAGCTTTTTGAGAAAATTCCATAAAACGTTTCAATAAAATCATAGAACGAAAACCATGATTCCAGCGTATCATTAAGGGTTTCAAGCTAACCTTTCCACGATTGATTAAATCCACAGAATTATACACATTATTGAAAAAGTTTTTATGGAAAAACGGTCTGTTCTACCGAGCTTTTGGATGCAGCAAAATAGTTAAATAAAGTTTGTCACAAAGAACTGGTTTCGAAATTGAAATATATTTTATCGAAACAGCGTTATGATATCATAAAATCATATTTATCAGGTTGCTACTTCCGCGTTAAACAAGGACGAGTATTCTATTCACAGGGCAATAAAAGCAGGAGTTCCACAAGGTAGTGTGTTGGGCCTTCTTCTATGTATTCAATTTAAGCATGGCCTCCCTGTCTTCTGCAATTATACAACCGCCACATTTGCAAATGATCTGTACACATTGTTTTCACATTCAACAAGGTACATCACTTACCAATTTTAATAGTTCACGTAAAAAACACTCGGAAGGAAATAACAAACACAAAAAATTAATTGGTTAATTGGTTATTTGGTAACAAATCAGTGTTATCCATCGAAAATAAGTTACTTATCTATAAACAAATACTCCGACCGATATGAAGCTATGGTGCACAACTCTGGGGATGTGCTAACGCAAACAGTAAGAAGGTCATTCTATTTCAAAACAAAGTAATAAGGCTAATTGTCAAAGCGTCTTGGTATTGTAGATGTGCAGATATCTAGTGATCTGGCGTAAACTCGGTTAACGCAGAAATAATGAAAATTGCAGTAGTACATAATGCAAGATTGCTGCAGCATTGTAACGAAGAATTAGCCATGTAAACTTCTAGAGATGGGCCACCGAGACGACGTTCGGCGATCTTTCAAATTAGCCAATACCCTCAGGATAGTTTTGTAATTTTGTAACAACTATACGTTTAAATCATATTCAAGTTGTTTGTTAGTGTTTCTTTTGTCTGAACTAGTTGCAATATATTAATAAAATGAAAAAAGAGTTGCCCATGTGCTAAAAAATTACAATAAAATTAGGAAATATATAAATTCGCACAAAAGAATATTTGGTTATAAAAGATAAAATTCGCCATACCATATGCGATGATTCTCGAACTGCCATTATATTGTTTACCTTTTCATTATAATGAAATCATTGCATTTACGATCTCTGTTTATTTCGACTCTACTGACAATTTGAGTGTAAAATTTCCTTAACAGTTTATAGTTGCTGGAAACAGAATTTTTGGGCAACATAGTTGCTAAGTCCAGCAACACTACATAGATAGAACAACCAAACTTCTAAGCATCTTTACCACGCTTTTGGCTTTTCCTCTGCCTTATCCCAAAACCACACAAGCTTAAAAGGTTTTATGTATTTGCTATTCTGTTTGCTAATTTACCAAATTGTCCTATTTATTACAATTCTATTCAAAGTAATAGTCTCCAAATTGCATTACGAGCTCATCCCGCTGTGTAATCCAACCACAGAAATGTGTCCCGTAATAATTTCTTGGCCCCACTCTGTGAGCGAAATTATTTCTGCGTCAGTGGCGCGGATTTCATCGAACTTCCCAAGTGGTCAATGGCCGTGCAACGCTGTCGTAATATTTGTGAGTGTCTTCTATACTTATGAAAACATATTTATGTTCGTATATATTAGTGAAAATATATATGTACTCTATATATGAGTATAAATAGATTTGCGCTTGTGAGATTCACTTTGTAATGATATTTGTATTGTAAATGTGCTTGTATGTAAATAACCACACATAAAGTGTACGTGTGGCGAACACGCATACTACATTTGTATATTAACTTAAGAATTCTCCATTTGTATTATATGTGTTTGCCATAGAATTTATTTTTTGGCTTTCAGTGTGGTTTTGCGTTTATACAAAAGTGGCTTTGAGGTATATGTGTGTGCGTGTGATTTTGAATATTATCCATGTAGATAAGTGAACCAGACCCGGTTTATACCACGCATTGGATCAGAAAGTGTGAACCACAAGCTGAAACTGCCTTTTTTTTGATACAACATCAAGTTTCCTTTCTAAATCAAATCAAAAAATGATCAGTGTGGTTACCTAACACAAATATTTCAGGCTCGTTCAAGTTCAATCAGGAATTTGTAATACTTGTAGTAACTAGTATTTTGCGCAACTACTTGGAATTCTCACTGCACCCATGTATGTCTATATATTATGCTTCTATATATGTATATGTATGTGCGAGGCCGACTTGGCATTCTTGCGATGTTATTTGCCTAACGCCATATTTTTACACCATCTTGTGCCCACATTAGTCTAATAGGTCTACAAATGCATGATTGTATGTATGTTCATATGTGATGGTGCTTGCGTAGGCGTCCCGTCGCCTGTCTGCTTCGCTTAAAGGACATTTCGGATGAATGCAGATATTTGGCAATAAATAGACAAATATTTTTGGCAGCGTACAAATAATTTCCGAGAACTTATTGTCCGAAAGTCAATGGACAAAATGAAGTGAAGGCAATTGATTGCAAATAAAAGTAATTGTTCTGGGACACTCTTTGTTCGTACATTGAGCCCTGCAGTTTTCTTAACAAATTAAATTCTTTTCTCAGCCAGAAGATCAGATCCTCCGTGTCCGAGGTTTTGTGAATTAAAGCCACTGATTTTCGAACAAAAAGTTAGTCTAAGAGATAAAAAAATAATAAAGAAATAGTGGGATTTATTTATGAAGCTGCGACAAAATGGTTCCGAAGGTCTCACAGTGACAATAAATACACACAGTGATACACCATTTTTAGTCCAAAGCACATTTAATCCCAAAGTTCCACATAATGAAAGTGACCTTTATATTACTTAAGCCATTCCTAAAATGAGCACAGCAATTAGTGAAAGGAACAGCACAACAAAAGCAATGGGAAACCAAATGGTTGGTCACTAGGCACACACCAATGAATAGAATCGGCAACTCTATAATTTAAAAATTCCAAAGCCATTTGTATCAATGACCCAAAAGCCTTGAAGGCGGTGATTTAAAACGTTTCAGCAATCCAAGCTCATCGAAGTGCGGTGGATTTAACACTCCGACGTCGATTATAACGGTAATGCTTTTGTGAAGCAAATAGCAAGCGTAAGCAAAGCCATCACGCGGAAGTGTAGGTCAACAATTCTAGGAACGGAAGAGGAGTAAAAGTGTTCGGGCGCCACAAAGATGAA
Source organism: Bactrocera tryoni (assembly GCF_016617805.1). NCBI lineage: Eukaryota > Metazoa > Arthropoda > Insecta > Diptera > Tephritidae > Bactrocera > Bactrocera tryoni. The sequence continues at coordinate 4,876 of NW_024396119.1, forward strand.
AGCAAAGTATGTGTTTGTGCCTGGTTTGCTCTCTTTTTTTCGTTTTTTTTTTATTCACTTGAATAATTTAATATTTAACTGACGCTGACATTGATATAAACAACTGAGCTGACGTTTTTAGCACTGACGCAGTGGCGAGTGTGTGTTGATGATGCGCTCATTTGCTAAGCCTAATGGCGCTGACGTATTATTTGAGCGTAATCAACCTACCGATGACAGTTGCTTGGCCGGTGACAGACAATTTGCTTGAGTTTGCTCTGTGGGATAAGAAGTCAAGAGATTTCATTTTTAAATATTTCATAGCGGCTGAATTCTACATTTCAGTTTTATGCGGCGTTATTGTCAACTTTATGATGCGCGATATTTTTAGATAGTTATCAGATGCAGTTATAAAAGTATTGCAGCATTTAAAGCTTAAAAGACTAAGTAAAAATTACAGTATTAAAGTTACAGTTTAAGTTTAAGTTTAAGTTTAAGTCTAAGTTAAAGTTTAAGTTTAAGATTAAGTTGTATTTTAATTTTAATTTTAATTTTGAGTTTAAGTTTAAGTTTAAGTTTAGGTTTCAGTTTCAGTTTCAGTTTAAGTTTAAGTTTAAGTTTAAGTTTAAGTTTAAGTTTAAGTTAAAGATAAATATTTATTTATGCTAATAAATTAAAAAGCTCTAATTAAGTAAAAATAATAATTTTCGAATATTCGTTGAATGTTTTATGACTCGTGAGTCTAAAATTAAAAAAAGATTAGAAGAAACGTTATATAAACTACCAACCTTTTACCTAGAATGTATCTAAACATTACCTGCGTATGCCATGGCGTTAACCTCAGAAATTTCCATGCATTTGCATGGCAAGTTAGGGAAAAACATTGTAGCAGATTAAATAACAATAAGAAAATACCCGTTATGAAGGTCATGCATTTTTGTCTAAATTATTCCAGAAAATTATCACCTCATTGCCTTATCGTGACAATTGGTTGCCTCGAAAAATATTCACTAAACAAATAAGCAAATCCACAGGCAAATAAGACAAAGATTTTATCGCTTTATTGCACTTATCTCCGAAGAGTTTATCACTTCGTTGTCAGTTGAGCTCAAATGTCCTTGACCTTGGCATTAGTGGTAGGTCAGAACAAGTATTTGTGCGTGTGAGTGTGTGTGTGTGTAGGAAAGTTGTAAATGAACAACCATTTGTTGTTGTAAGAATACAGAGTACTCACAAGCATTAAATTATGGTTGACTGATAATAATAAAATAATAAAGAAAAGCACCAGCAACAAAATGTACGTGTGCGAATGCATGGAAGAGAAATGTTTTCAAGTGATTTAGACTGCTTTTCGTACTTCAAAATTTATAGCCACAATAAAGCGTAGCAATGGAGGTGTTTTTATTAAATAAAGCATTTACAATTCTAAAATTTATATCAACTATTTCAATTCATTTGTTGCAATTCATAAATAAATCTTATGAGCACATCAAGAAGTACCCTTGATTCTATCTTCCACCTTCAGTTCACAAGATCCTAGTGCATGGTTCCGATGTCAACGAGAGTGCAATAATATCCATTGGAGAACTATCAGAGGAAGCTGCGGAAGCCAAAAACAAAGATATTAAGAGGTATAGGCTTCAACATACGAGGACAACTTCTCGAATTGCAACAAATACGGATTTACTAAATACATATGTTATTGTTGAGCTTAGATCCATTTATTACAGGTCAACGAAAATTGCCATGCAAAAAGAAAAGCGCATTATTAAAATCTACAATAAAATTGTTGGAAGACTAATTACGTAAAGGAATTTTTTATTGAGGTTTACAACGTCCTTATTTTTCTTCCAAATTAATAAAATTAATAAACATTTTATTTGAACTGTAAAAAATAAATTGTTTAATTTTATGAAATTAAATGGCACATCCGTTTTCCTTTCTATTTATTAATAATAAATCCGGGAATTGGAACAAAATCTATCACATGCTCAGGTATTTTAACGTTAGAATTATATACATAAGTATGTAGAATATGAAAAGTGGGAGTTATACAATTGCGATTTTTTCAGAATATCGTACTTGCATGAACAGAAATATGCTGTGTATATTGCAGGTCAGTATCTCTATTCTAACTATTTTTGTCGCTATCCTCCATACAAATGGAACCACTGTGCGGCGGCATGTGTTCCCATATGACCTCCAGGTCGTCAACCACTGTGTAATTCTGGCTCACTACACTGAGGGCCGGTGATAGTTGGGGAGAATGCCACCGAATTCGTTGCCACAAACCTCGTGAGCCACGCGGATCAGCTTTGCGCTTTTGTACGGTTGTTATTTGGGCATATTTATTACCATGCGGGTTATTGTTTGTTGCTGTTGTTGTTTACAAGTCATGGCCATTGAACTACTTGCCTTTGTTTATGTTTCGCTTCTGGCAACAGGCAGCAGAGCCAATTGGCCAACTCCACACATTCGCTGCTCGTTAATTTGAACTTCACTCCTCACTACAGCAGAAGCGCAAATGAACTCTGATGCATTACGATTGCTCTGTTGAAGGACGTTCAGTGGCCTTCATCAAGTAAGAATTACATACAAAACTCAGCCAGCATTAATTCATCTATTATCATTAATCAATTTATCAAACTTTTCTGAGCATTATTTGTATAGATTAAAAGGCATTGAACTGAATCCACAGGTTGCTTAGGAAAACGGAATACAAAAAAACGGTTGTGAATGGATGTAAAACGCTTTAATATTTCCAAGAAATGCTGTCTTAGATTTATGGTAAAAGGTATCCATGTGTCGTAGGGAATTTAATTGAACTCGTATTCAACTTGTGTTTTGATAGACTAACGAATTCTCGCAAAACGCTGAAACTATATTCTATCTCTGCTCTTCCCGACATAAACCAGTGTTTTTTTAATTGACTTAGTTTTCATCAAAAATCTTAAAAAGCCCATTCCAGGTCCCTAAAGAAGCTGATCTTGTCAATGGTCAATGATCTCTGTAAGCGGCAAAACAATTTTAGCTGGGCCTATAGTAGCGTGGTAGTTATTTATTTGCAAGTTGACGCCAGCTCTTCAAAAAATGGGTTCTTCCTTTTTCACTAAGCATTTTTCTCTTCATTATTTTCAAAGATAAGTCCCATATAATCATAACCTCGTACTCACTCTAATTCAGGCGGGTATGTTCAGAGACTTTTATTAGGCCTGTCAGTCAAGATAGGAGCATACTTTGCTTACTCAATGGAGTATACTTCTTTTGAGTGCTGATTTACAAATAATTAAAATGCGAAAAAGCTTTGAAATTCCTTAGCAGCTTCTGCTGTTACCCAATTCCCATGATCTCGCATAGAAATGGCGGATACCGATTCGGAATACGAGAATGTCTTCATGCCTTCTTATTCCGCAGTTTTCACGATCGTCTCATTCATGTCCCTAGGAATTTGCTTTGGTCTTTAAGCTGTGCGTTTCATCAGCCGCTATTTGGTCACATTTTCGTTGTGCCTCCCTGTCCATTAGCTCTCAATATCTTCTATTCTGTTACCGATGTTTTCGGTCAGAGACGGAAAATGTTAAATACTTTTTTTATAAGTATAAGCTTGATATAAGTATAAGCTTGTTGTGACTATAACTAAATCGAATTATCTAAAGGATGAGCAAGTGCATTTGAACTTCAAAATACTTTACAAAAGTCAATGCGATACTAAATAAGACCTTGAAACGAAGTAAGCGTGGATTTGTACGTCGGTTGCCCTTTACATTTCGGGTTTTTGTAACCATGGTGTTACAATCTGGCAACTGACAGCTTTATCGTTAAGTTTGACATGTTTGATTATATGAGAGTATGTATGTTTTGTATAAGAGCGCTATTTGTGTTATCTACAGTAAATATTCATCTCGGCCAAAAAGTTAAACACTCCAACAAGAACTTTGTGAAGATCGTCTAAAATCCGTTCTTTTTCCGGGAAAATATTGATGCTGTGCGCAAACTGATTTTACAAGGACCACTGGGACAACGCAGAACAGGAAGTGGTAGATAATTTTTTATTTGCCAGTGGTCTTTCAAGAAATCAGGAAAGCCAGCAGCCAAAGACGGACCACTCTTCATCACGACAATGCGAGCTCTCACAATGACTGACTGCATTTTTAAGCAGTTAAAACATCCATGAGTCATTTACCATAAAGTCTTGACTTAGCACCGAATGACTTCTTTTTATTCCTGTACGAAAAAAAAATAAACTAAGTGGTTTGTTTTTCGACACCTAAAAAGGTGCTCAGAAAGCATTTTGTGGAGATACCTCAATCAGAGTGGCAAAAGTGCTTCGACAATTGGTTCAAAGGTATACAGATCTAAATGAAGTATATTTTGAAAAACAATAATGCGATTCTTGATGATTAATATTGGTTTTTTTTTCTCGAATTCCGAAATATAAAAGGCAGCCTATGTATTAAGTGCTGTTTTGCTGTTTCTTTGAGACAAATAAATGTCACCAAAATATCTATGAGCCATGCCAACTCGCAATAAATAAAACAGAAATTCCAAATGTCTCACCACACAAGTAAAACAAAAACACCGCATAATAGAGTATCTGAAAGCCCAAGCGGCAGATGGAGTTTTGTCTGAGCTCTCTGAGCTCAAAAAAAGAATTTCAATAAGCGCCAATTGTGTGTTACAGGAAGCAGAAATTCTTGGAGATCCTCGCTCCATTTCTTATTCCCATGGATACACGCGAAAATTGCGTAATAGACAAACTGTTTTTGTTGTTGTGCAGAAGACTTCGCAGAAGAACGCGCACCCACACGCAGTAAACCGCAGAGAGCAAACAAAAAAACAGACAACGTAAGACATTGTCATGAATTCGCTGGCACCGCGTGGGTTGCCGAGATTTTCGCACTTCAATTTGCACACACACACATATATACATAATCTGAAGCACACCGTAAACCGATTAGTTTCTTACGCTGCAGAAAAGTTGAAATTAAGAGCCTTAACAGCAGAATTATCTGCTCAGAGTTTGAATACTTGACTGTTGTTTGCAGCGTAGGTGTCTATGAGAGGCATTAAATGCACTTATTTGTCTTTGTGTGTGTGTGTGAGTAAAATCTGCTTTCTACGCTTATCACAAAGTCACCATAGGGCATTCTGTTCAATTTGTTTAAGCGGAATTAATTAACTTTTATTTTCTGATTCTTGACAATATTCGCTTTGAGTAAACGGGATGGCTGAGCGGTATCTTAGATATAATTGAACTTTCAGCAAACTATTTGGAATTTTTGAGAATCGAATCCGCATTAACTGAAATTCAATATGGAAATATTCCGATATTGCCTTATATGCATTGCATTATCCAAGCGGGTATTATTTTGCCGACAGATAAGAAAGAAGTGGTGCTCATGATTTATGGTTTGCTTGCAAAAGGGTTTTTGGACATTAAGTTCGGCTGCTCTGAAGCTATAATACCCCTCACAGGTGCATTTCTTATAGCAATAATATGTATAACTAGACCGGCTAAAACGTTGCTGGCTGTAGGTTGGCATCCAACGGAAAACATTTTGCCCGTTCTTTCTAACTAATATTGATATCATCGGCCTCAACAGCCGCGCCGTTAGTTTCGCTTTCTCCAGACTGGATAAGGAAGTGAAGCAAAGAAGTCTTGTATTGAACGAGAGCAAGACGAAGTATATCTTGTCATCAAACAAACAGTCACAACCGAAGTCGTTGATAGTTTCGTCTATCTTGGAACCAGTATCAAGACCAACAACATCGTCAGCCTCGAAATCCAATGCAGAATAACTCTTGCCAACAGGTGCTACTTCGGGCTGAGTAGGCAATTGAGAAGTAAGGTCCGCTCACGACGAACAAAAACCAAACTCTATCAGACGCTCATTATTCCCGTCCTGTTATATGGTACAAAGGCATGGTTGATGACAACATCTGATGAGTCGACGTTACAAGTTTTCGAGAGAAAGGTTCTGCGGAAGATTTATGGTCTTTTGCGCGTTGGCCACGGCGTATACCGCATTCGATGGAACGATGGAGCTGTACGAGATATACGACGGCATTGAGATAGTTCAGCGAATTAATGGGCAGCGGCTACGCTTTCTTGATCATGTCGTCCGGATGGACGAAAATTCTCCAGCTCTGAAAGTATTCGACGCAGTAATCGCCGGGGGAAGCAGAGGAAGTAAAAGACCTCCACTCTTTTGAAAAGGCTAGGTGGTGGTATTTATCCCCTGGTATACTCATACTTAGTAGAAATAATTATATCAGTACAATAACAGGATAGTAAATATATTGGTCCCCTTATAAAATTCAAAATAAATTACTATTCGAAGATTATGATAAGTTTGTCTGACTTCACATTAGCCCATGTTGTTAACTCAGTTTTAAGAACCTTATTGCATCGAACAAAATTTGAGAATTTCACAGATGTCTCCAAAAGGTTATTATTGGATTTGACCTCAGGATCTTCTACGCACCCATTGGACATGTATGTATAAATCCAGTTTTGTTGGCACAACATTTAAGAGATTAATCACACCGTGCTGTCATTACCAAGTCATCTCCATATTGCTAGCTGCAGATGCCATTGTTCTTCAGACACCGTCCGCAATTAAGCTTCAGGGCAGAGGCAACAACGCGTATATATGTAAATAGGTGGCTGACTATCCATCAAGAAAAATCTCCAAATGGAGTAACATATATACACGTTAACGGTGCATTGCGGTCCGCCACAGCAGACAGTTCCAGTGCCAGTTTCGACCTCAACATTGTGATATTGCCGCGAGTTTTATTAACTGCCTTTGCCTACAAATTAACTTTGTGGCGGGAAATTGCGAAGTATGAGTGTGTGCGTGTGATCTGTCAACGAGTATAACAAAATGAACAAGAATAAGAGAGCAGCCGTAAGGACGTGTCGGTGCGTTGCAATTCAACGACGCGTCGTTACTGTCAGTCCGCGTTCGGCGCATTTAAAAGCAGCCATTTCAGTTGCACGCCCCTCCCTTTCCAGCAACGCTATAATTATAACAGCATCCGTAATCATGTAAATATGTAGGAGTATATAAACGCTATCTACAAGAGTTATCACACAGTCGAAGAGCTCACTCCATGAAGTAATGTGTCAAAAACATAAAGCGCGTGTCATCATGAAAATGACAAGGTGAGAGCATGCCATTCGTAAATATGGCCAATGTAAGTAGGGAAGAGTCAAGTTCGGGTCGCCGGCACTTTTGTTTGTGGATATTTATTATTATCAATTCTTTACATGACCTGAGAGTGGATTTGACAAGTTGACGGTTAAAATTTTGAATTTCCAAACAAGCAGCAATGCTTTAAAGGGGTAGTCTAGTCTAGAGGCCCGAATTTCGAACGTATTTTGACAATTGATAAAAAAGTATATCACGTTTTTACTATTCATTTTTTTATAATTCGTTTGTTTACATTTGAAATGAAGTGAAAAATTAATTAAGATTATTTTTTCTTCATAGAGCTATGTGTCCTTGAAGTAGAGGGCAAAAAATACCGGGACCTCGTCGCCATGATTCCTTCTCTCGTGATCATCTGAAAAATAAAAAAAAGTGTATTCTTGATTAGTACCAATGGCGTTATCTCAAAAAGCTACAAAACAAATTTTTTTACAAGAGTCATTGGGCCGTACTTTTTTCGTGATGATCAAGACTGGAATATCTTTGTTCCGATTTGGATGATATGGACTTGGCCAATATGTGGTTCCAACGGGATGGTGCCACAAGCCACTTAACGAATGTCACAATCGATTTATTGAAAACCAAGTTTGGTGAACGTGTTAACTCAGTCGATTTAGGTCGTGCGATATGACGACATTATACTATTTCCTGTGGAGCTACGTCAAGTCTATCTCTATACCAACAAGCCAGCGACGATTGATGGACTTCGTACTAATGTCGAACGTGCAATTGCAGCAGTATCGGCCGATTTATACTTGAAGCCCGTCGAAAATTGGGTTCAGTGTATCGTCTTCTGCAAGCGTGCCCGTGGTGGCCATGCAAAAGAAATCGAGTTCGATACATAATGGCATTGTACTTTCACAGGAATAAAGAATTTCAAACTTTTGTATCGCTTTTGTTGAAAACCCCTTTATTACCTGAAATTCATGCCTTTAGACTAGAATACTGCCTGAATGGATTGAGCTATTTAATAAAGCTGTCAATCTGCACTCCTTTGTAACTTAAGTAAAACAACAAAAAAATTAAAAAAACTAATAAATATTAATTTGTAATTTTGCTCGAAAGCAACGAGGAAACAAAGTAAAATAAATCGAATAAATTTGTTTCATTCACGTCAATTCAGGCGACACGTGCGAATCACGCATTATAATCGTGTGAAAACACGAGTGCAAAATCAGGGCCTCGCAATTAACGCCGCACTCTGCCAGACATTTTATGTGCATTTTCGTTTAATATTTGCATTTCGACGTAATTCAATCGTTTTGTGTGTGTGTGTGTTTCTCGACCGCGTCGGCTTCAACGCGAACTATGTTTTCGCGCATTTATTATGTCTGATTTAAATGCATTTACCGCAATTTGCCTCAACGCCTGCGCCAAAGCCAACAGTTTATTATCACTTAATCCACGCGACTGCACCCGAGGCACCCGAGGCGCGCAAATCAATTTTATTGTGTGTCTGCTGGAATCATGAAATCATGCTAATGAATGCAGCCGAGCGTTGAAAGCAAACAAAAAATCGAATATTCAAAAATAAAAATAACAACAAATTAATAGTGTTTAAAATGCGGCCCTTAATTGCTCACCTCGCATACATGGACTTTCACATACAAACACACGTCAATTGAATTGACAGCTTCGCCTCACTCGCGCGCTTTTTGCTGCTCTCCCTCTCTGCCATAAATTTGATATCTCATAAAAGCACTTACCTCGACTAAATTGTATGCCAAGCAATAAAATGCTGGGCTTTATTTTAATTAATCTCAATTAATTTTGCTGCTCTGCTGTTTGATGGACAGACGGACGGATAGATAGTGGATGCGGCTGACAACGATTGCCGATCTTTGTCACTCACGGTGTGCACTTAGCTGTCAGGCCAGTTCATATCAGGGGGCCGTTATGTGCATGTGTGGCTTTGAATTTTTGAATGAAGCAGCTCTCTGATGAATTGACTATAAAGTTAAAGCAATGAGATAATTTGCTCAGCTCAACATATAAATAAATAATGTAACGAATATTGTATAAAAATTGTAAAATCGAAGAAATAAACAATTGAAATAAATTAATTTGATATGCATATTAACAAATTTTGGCTTAAGTTATGAGTATAAGGCGTATTAATACCAAACTCGTACCAAAATACTTAATTATTTTGCAAAGTCAACATCGAGAGACGTGAGGTCGTAAAAGAGATGCTTGACAATCTGGCTGATGAGCTCACATGCATCCAAAATTTGCTGAAGGTGGCTTATAAAAAGTGTGTGGAAAATTGAAATAAAAGTTGGCATGCATGTATTGGCTCAATAGACAATTTTGAAGGCATAAATAAAAATTTACGAAGGTATGCGCTCTTAAGTCAAGATGAAAATGTTGAATTGTTTCCAATTCATCTTCGTCCATACAGCTTCAGCAGTTGGCGTCTGGTCGGATTCCTATCCTTACTGCGAGGACGCCAATAGGGCAATGACCCGTTAAAAACCCCTAGGCTAAGGAGGGCTAGCCTTACTGAGGGCAAAGAGTTTACTAGATCTCTTGCGATCAATCTTGCCCAAGCTTCCGCGAAGCTAAATTATTTAGTAGCAGAACACAAGACAATACGCTCCCCTTCTACAGTTTCCTCAGATTCCGCTGTGGCCTGGCACCCAATACCTTCCTCTTCAGGAAGCCAAGGGGTGTGTAAGTATATACGGTTGTCCACAAAATAATAGGAGTGCCAATCTGAAAAATGTGTTTTTCTGCATAACTTTTTTAAATCACATGTAAATGATGCGAAACAATAACGGTATACATAACGGGGTACTAGCATAAAATACAAAACAAATTTTTATTGTGATGATTGCTATTCTACTTCTGCTTTGCTAGTTCTCGGAGACACTTGTTATTGCTTTCCACAAAATAATAGGAGTGTCAGATATTTCGTTTTCAAAATAGTCCTTAACATTAAAAATTTTCACAAAATTAGAAAAGAAAATATAGTTCCATAATCTACCAACAATTTAAATTATTTATTATTTTATTTAATCGTTGGGTTTTTCTCCAATGGGTAGAGGAAATCATTGTACAGAGGAAAAGCGGAAAACGATAAAAAAATTGAGAAAACTAGGAAAAACTTATTAAGAGATTCAAAAAAATCGTAAAATGCTCTCCCCAAATGATAGCAAGTGCCTTAAATTTTAGAAACAAAAATGAAACTTGTAGACAAAAGCGCAAAACATCCACTGCAGACGATCGCAATATAGTACGCTACTGCAAAATTAATCCTTTTGCTTCAGCCAAGAGCATCCCAGACGAACTAAATTTGTCAGTTAATGTTGAAACTGTTCGTAGGCATTTAGAGCAGAACAAATTATTTGCGAGAAGTCCACGAAAAAGACCCCCATTAAAAAAGAAACACAAGGAAGCCCACATACAATTATAACCCGCGTCTAAATGGCGAAACATATTGTGGTCAGACGAATCTAAAGTTGAGTTACTTGGTAGTGCCGGCTCTAGGAACTTTTTCCGACGTCCCCTTAACTCAGAATATAATCCCCGGTTTATAACGTAAACCGTTATATATAACGATGCCAAATCATGGTACGCGATCGTTTTTCACATTGCGGTGTTGGTCCAATTCACTTAATTGGAAACATTATGGATCAAAGGGCATATCTCAATATTTTAGATGAGGTAATGTTAACATATGCCTCATGGAATAATGACTCTAAACATACTAGCAAGTGCGCAAAGAAATGGTTTAGGGTCAACGGGGTTGAGGTTATGTGGTGACCTGCTCAGTCTCCTGACCTCAACCCCATTGGAAACCTGTGGACAGATATCAAAAAGAAAGTAGCCGAAGAGAAATCAATCAATTCGCGAGATTTATGGCAATTAGTGCAAGAGACTTGGAAAGGAGTACCAATAAAACGTCGCCAGGATCTCAAAGACTCCATGCCTCGGAGATGTGATGCTGTGTTAAAAAAATCGAGGTTATTCAACGAAATATTAATTATTTTAATATTCCGTGAAACTTTGGAACCATTATATATTAAAATTATAGAACGGTCCCGTATTACATAAAATAGTGGTGAAATCCGGAAATACTAATATGTAGATCTTTAGCAAATTACATTGTGCAAAAATTAAAAAAAAAAAGAATTTTTGTTAATGAAAATTAACAATTTATCTCATGTCGTCACTCCTATTTTTTTGTGGACAACTGTATCTGTGTCTCTATGTTTTTGTAACCGATTTTGTTCTGTGTAGCATCTTGAGAGTATAAAAAGAATGACTTTTATGCATAAACTTAATTACGATTGTTGTGCACCGCTATTACTTAAATACATCTTCCACTCATCACATCAGGGGACAACCGCTTCGTACGCCAGCATTTCCACAAACACTTACGCTTCCGGTTCACGTCACTTAACACTCGTCACTCCCACTTTACAGCATTATTCTTGCATAGCGTAACTTCCTTCTCACACGCACACACATACAAATATACACTTATTGAGTGCAATGTACGTCACATCTCGCACGGCAGTCACTCATCGTGTCAAAGCGGTTATAGTCGCCAGCGCGTGTGTGAAGTTTTGCTTTTAACTTTAATGCCATTAAGTTTTATGTTATGTGGATTCATGTTAAATTTTATTATGTTGCTGCCTGCTTTCCTGGGCTGTTGCTTCCTTATGGAGACACTGTTGCCAGTCAAAATAGCATATGCATATCAACAAACAGCCAGCACATGCCCACACATGAACCATATGTACATACAGACATACACACGTGTGCATATGTTTCTTACCACTTAAAGTTTTGCTCTTATTTTATTCGAGTTTTTTTTGTTGGGAGTTGTTTTTAGTCGTTTTGTTTCTGCGGCTGCATCGAGTCTGATATATTTATATGTATGTGTGATTCATTTTTATTTTTTTTTTCCTTTTACTTCAATTATGCGTCGGCATTCGCAGGCAGTCGAGTGTAGCATGCGCCTGAGATTTAAACTAAAAGTTTTTAAGCGCTTGAAATGTTTGCGCTTTCAAGCTTCGAATGGAGATTCCGTTTAGTGGAAGCAGTATTTGTAGATATTATGTAAAACTAAGGGTGGTTCAAGCTCTGATTTGGCAATCTAATGGTATGCAAGTATTATAGTGTGAGTTTATGTGATAGAAGTGAGAGGAGAGCTTGAACTTTTCTCATTTTTTAAAGGACAAAGTGGCAAATGAAATTTGTTTTAATATTTCGCAAGTTAAAAGGCGTGAAAGAATTTCCATCAATGTTGCCAACTATTTAATGCATATAAAATAAATTTGCTTAACTTAGCTTTATGCCAGTCCAACCATTAGAACATAATATAATTTTGCTTATAGTCCCTGTAGATATCGACGGAGGGCGTATGACCGCGAAAGTTGCCTTCAAAGTCAGATAATCTGTGTTTTACAAATTGGAACATGTCTGTGAGTACGAAGAGTTGGACAAGCTGGTCGACAGGGGAGATGCCCGAAAATACTCTTGTAGAACACCCAGAGGAGAAAACACTTTTCCAGCCTACTGAGTGGCACAGTGAAAGCATATTGCCAGGAAAAGTCGAACCCGATTCCCCAATCGATGACGATGGAGCAGACGCTCCATTGCCCGACCATGAAGAAGTTCGAATAGTAATTACCTGTCTACGGAACATGAAAGCGGTGGATGCTGATCGATTTCCGGTAGAGCTAGTCAAATACGGCGGAGAAGAACTGATAAGGAGCATGCATCAGCTTCTTTGTAGAATGCGGTCGAACGAAAGCAAGTCCGACCATTGGAATTCAAGTGTGCTCTGCCCAATCCGCAAAACAGGAGACCCGCCAAGGACTGCCTATAGGATCGGGAAGGGCCTCCGCAGCGGTTCGATACCAAACGAGGTTTCAGACAAGGCGACTCCTTAAAGTGCGACTTCTTCAATTTACTCCTAGAGAAAATAATTCCAACTGCAGATCTGAATGGGGAGTAAGCTATAGGTGGGTAGAAAGTGTTAGAGAAGAGGGACAGTAAGCTTATTTACATATGTATACTGTCTGGAACTCTATCAACTTCAGTTTCGGACTTCTCGACTATGTCAGTATTTTTCAAGCCAAGGTTGTCGCCCTTGAGCTCACTGACCGTGGGTTCGAGGCTGGTTAAGGATTGCGGAACCACAAGGAGCTGCAAAGTAGATGAGCTGGCAAATAAGGGTGCTCTAGACTCACCAGCAATAGAATGAGAACGCGTCAGTGCTCCTCTCTCCTTGTGTGCTTTACTTCTGGATAACTGGTAAATTGGCTTCATGGGAACTTGCAAGGGCACCCACTACATTCGCTGTCGCAACATCCTTTTGGCTCAATATCGATGGTAAGCAATGCAGCAAACTCTTTTACCTTAAAAGGGCTAGCCCTCAATAAAATTTTACAAAAATAATATTTTTAAGGCCATCTCACGTCCAAAATTGTCGAAATCGGACCACAACGTTTCAAATCCCCAAATACCGAATATATGGATCCAAGTGCTTCTGATGATTTCAGTATTTGCTCAAGCAAAATGAATGTCTATAGACATACTAAGCTGTTGCATTTGACAGAAGGTGCCATAAATTTAATTTGGCATAATTACATTTGTCCGGCAATATAATCATACTGTATGTAAGTTCTGTCACTATCTCCAGCCTCTTTCATCTACTTCCAATCTTATCCACGTATGTGCTATACATATACGAGTATGTATATGTGTGTGTGTGCCTTGCGCAACTTCTTGCCGCCAGATCAGTTTACATGAACTTGACACTTTAATAATTTGCATTCGTCTCCTCTCGACGTCAGTGCAATTCCCATTATGTCCAGTAGTTACAACAAAAGCATTGTACAACAACTTATCCAACAATTGCATCATCATTAATAATGTAACCAGCATATTTTGCTTTCTTCTTTTTTATCACACAAATACGAAGAATTATCGCCAAGCACTTATAGGCATATATGTCTACATATATCTGTATGTGTGCTATATATATTTATTGTGAAACTCTGGACTGTTCGTTTCGCGCTGATTGCTTCTGATCTTTTAGATGGCACTTGGTTCTGTTTCCCTGCTTTTTGCTGTTCTCTGATGAACCGAAGTCACGCGTGCGCCGTTAGAGCTTTGATGAGGAAAAGTGATAAAAGAGGAAGTAACTATAACGCTTTATCACAGCATTGCACGAAATTAACTTTGATGCAGAAATAATTGAATTAATTAACTTAATGAAATAATTCTGTTTAGAAAATGAAGTAGAAAGCCCGCAGAGTGAATATTCTTTCAGAAACTTCCTGTTTTTCCATCAAATGCGTAAACAAAAACTTTTTAGTAAGAATGAAATTAAAAAAAAATCGTTTTTTTTCATATCTTGATATTTTAAAAAACTAAATTTTTCAAATTTGCTTAACTAATTACCCGGAGACAGACGAGATTATCATTATTAAATTCTGTGAAAGTATTATTCCACTTCTGCATACAGATTTCTTTTCAATGAACCACCAGTTTTTTGATCTGATCAAAAGCCAAATTTGTCATGTCAAAATAACCAACTAAAATGTTGGTAAAAAACATCTCTGCTTTACAAACACTACCACTTTGTCATACAATATCAATAACATCTTTTAGCAGTAAATGTTTTGCTACATTTCATCAACGAAGAAGGCTGTATTCACTGTACTAGTGGAGCATCTGTTTATTAGCTCTTAGATTAGATCACTTGTAACACAAAAAATATTTAATTTTTTACATATAAATATACTCTGACGATTGATACAGAAGCCTTAATTCCTAAAAATTGTCTTTTATAGACTGTCATTACAGGTGTATTACCTAAGATGTCTACACTCCAAGGCAATTCAGATCTGAATATTAAAAAATGTGATTCACACGGACTCGGATTATATCTCACCAACGGCTTTCAATTAGGCGCTCTCCTTCAAATATATCCTCTACTACTACAAAAGTACCTCTCAATTAAAAATTGAAAACAAGACTTCAAGAAAAATGTCATTGCCTATCTTATTATATCGCGTTTTTCAATAGGGACGCTAAAAAAGTAGACCAATTCACACGCACTTCATGAGTTATCATTGTATACCGAACAAATTATGGTTTGGTGCGGTTTATGGGCCGGCGGCGTCAGCCACAGCTCAATGATAACCGAATGTTTTGGACCGAATTGGATGATATGGACTTGGTTAGTATGTGGTTCCAACAGGACCACGCCAGAAGTCACTCAGCGCATGTCGCAATCGATTTATTGAAAACCAAGTTTGGTGAATGTGTTATCTCACGAAATGAGCGAGTCAATTGGCCGCCTCGGTCGTGCGATTTGACGCCGTTAGACTATTTTTTGTGGCTTTACGTCAAGTCTATGGTCTATACCAACAAACCAGCCACGATTGATGAACATCGTACGAATATCGAACGCGAAATTGTCGCAGTATTAACCGATTTATATTTGAAAACCATCGAAACTTGGCTTCAGAATGCACTTGAAACACAAACCACCTGTTTTAATAACTCTCGGGTATAATCGGTTTGAGCGAGTTTTCCAAGTTAAATAAATAAAGAGTTCTTAACTGTGCTTAGGTATACATACATACAATACTCGCATAAATGTTCGTCTTTTTATTTATTTCAGTGATATTTAAATAGCACAAGCAGCAGTTTTTGAACTACTTTATAGTCTTAACTTTATCATTGTTTGGCCAATGTAAACAAAAACCGTTTCAACCCGCACACCACACACACCATTTGCATGCATATCTGCTCGATGGGGGCACTAATTAGGCACACTTGCTTTCAATTTATAATTAAATGCAAAGCTAATCAATGAGCGCATTGGAAAATACGCACACATACACTCACACATGCGAAAAACGACTAATTGCGCAGCAACAACAATAACACAACAAAACGCTGGTAATTAGTAAGCGAAATTAGTTCCAATTGGAATTTCACACTTTGAGATATTTGCTCAGAGGCAACTGCGTTTTGTACTTAAGCACACATGGATTTTGAATATATAGCAGCACTAATAACAGAATGCAGAATCTAAGAAGCGTCTAAAAATCACTTAACTTAGTCCATTAGCAAGCTGATCTAAACCCAACGGCAAATATTGCTAATTGATTAAATTAAGAAATCTAAAACACCTAAAATGTAAAATAACGTAGCATCACTTTCCACAAGTTCACAGGCGAAGGAAAGCGATATAATAGAAAGCACTGAAACAAGATTTGAGTTTTGGTTATAAAATGGTTATATATTGGTTATACTTGACGGCGGGAGGTTAAAATTTTATGATGCATTTATGTAATATTATATACTACTAAATTGAAAGAAATAGACACGTCAATTTCGATATTTTATTAAAAATTGTTTTCATTAAAAAAATCGTGACTAATTTCGAAATGTCTTCTCAGAATTATCTTTGTGAGTGTACTTAATTTTAATATTTCGTATTAGTACTTAGTCTCTAAAAATGAGTATTATCAAAAAATTGTATTATCACTTTTATTTCTTTATAAAATGTTTGCCTTTGAGCTTTAAGTCAAAGCAGTTTGGTTCATAACTTTAAATATTTTAATTTGAAAAACTCTAAGCTATTAAAACAGGTAAAGTAATTAATAATGCATTTAAACATTTAAATTCTTGTTGGATTATAAATACCACAATTAATATACAATTACATTCACTTCCAACAAATAAGTATCGACTGAAAAGATTGGTTTGTTGCTTCGCCTTTTTAGAGGTCGTTGAAATGGAATGCTTAGAACTAAGTCGATTTTGATTAGCCTAATTGTTCTTACCTATATTAAGAACTAGCTCAGTCTAATTATTAATTCAAAATTACATCAGTATATCTAACTCTTCAAAGCGGAAGCTATAAATCTTAGTCTGCGAGTGAATTTCAAATTATTTTAATTGGTATTTTTGTTGATATATATCTGATTCAATTAAGATGTAGATAATCAATAGTCTAACAATTTCGTGCTTTAGAATGCACTAATATTTAAATTTATATTTAGATTTTGTCTATACTCAGCTTACAAAGGGTGATCCATTTTAAGGTTCCCTACTTTTTGCAAAAAAAACACAGAAATTTCAAATTTAAAGGTGAATTTCCATTATCATTCCAAAGAGCATTCCTTGGCTTTTATTTTCTGAAGACTATCTCTTTCAGATGTTGGCCGTGGCTACGTATGAGATGGCTAATCCATTGAGTTCAATTTCCGATGATTCGTTCGAGCATTTCGACTGGTAACTGGCGAATGACACGTGATTCGAAGCACGATAGACTTTAGACTTTACATATCCCAATAAGAAAAAAATCTAACGGTGTGATATCACACAATCTTGGTTTCCAATCGAGCGGCTCAAAACATGAAATTATCTGTTCACCGAAGTGTTCTCCCAATAAATCTATTAATTGATGCGATGTATGGGAAGCGGCAACATCTTGTTGAAACCAAATACGCCAAAATCACGAGCTCCAATTGTAGGCATAAATAGTGGGTTATCATGGCGCGATAACGGTTCTGATTGATGGTTACGTTTTCACCGTCATCATTGTTGAAGAAATATAGACCTATATTCCACCGGGCCACAAACCGTATCAAACCGTTGTTTTTTCTAGATGAAATGGCAGCTCTAGAATCTTTTCGGGTTATTCTTCGTCCTAAATGCGGCAATTTTGCTTGTTTATAAGCCCATTGAGCCAGAAATGGGCCTCGTCGCTGAACAAAATTTAGCTTGAAAACGTTGCATCTTCTTGGAACTTTACAAGAGCCCATAGAGCAAAACGAGGTCGCTTGGGAATGTCGAGCAGCTTTAGTTCTTGTACAAGCTGCATTTTGTAGGCTTTCAATTTAAGACCTCGACTGCGTGCTGAGTGTCGTCTATTCGGTCGAATATTATCCAATAATGAAGGCTCGGTCTCAAGATGGGAGATGGTGTTGCGAAAAGTAATCTACTGGGATAATCCGTTATATATATATTATATCAAGAATAATTATGTGTATATATATAAATTTGTAATCATTTTGTTTATATCTTTTTTATGCCCTGAGCTTATTTGGAAATGCGTTAGCTACGCCTTGGCATGACATGTTGGCATGACATGTTGGGTGCAACAATTTGGCTTGGCATTAATTGTGTTTGATTAGAGCTGAATGGTTCGCTGTTGAGTTTAGAAAATGAAATATTTTATAGCAATCCGAATACACACACACATACACTCATAAGAAGTAAGGAATGCAAGTTCTTGCCTCACAAGAGCGATGCACACATAAATTTGAAAACAAATTTGACATGTAAATGAAATAGCAATATTTTCTGCAAAGCATTTAATTGAATTTAGAGCAAATTCGCATTACAAATATGCAAATATTTTATGCGCTCATGTCCTTCGGAGTTCAGCAAAATACACACGCAGCACCTTGAAAGGCAGCTGTGTTTGCATCTCATTGCAGACTAAGAGAATTCGTAGAGTTTCCGGGTTCAAGAGCAACAATTTATCGCCTGCATGCAAATTTACAACTGTACAGTGTTTGTTTGTATACACACGCACATACATACATGTGTGGATGCGGCTGGCGATGACTGCCGGCGAGCTACAAATATTTTGTTAACCTTACGAGACACCTTCGCCGTTTATTTGCATAAATGCATGTGTGTACGAATAAGATGTAGATCATCCAATAAACACCCATACACACACGCATACAAATATCAGGCGTTAAATGTTCTATGTGCACAGTAGATTAAGCTGTGTTAACAGCAGGCGAATTGTCGTTTATAAATAAACATTGCCTTCGCACCTACTCACGTGTGTAAGGCACACGCAGGTAAGGTAGGACCAGCTTCAAGCGCGAATGAATTTTATTTGCCTAGAAATACTGAAAATTACTTTAGAGGGAAGGATGATGTGATTTTTTTTTGCTAAAAGGATCGTGCTGGAAGTTTACCTTAATTTCTCAACTCTTGGCTAAGGCATTTACTTTTAACTTATGTGTTTGAAAAACTCAAATGCGTCGTTATGATAAAGCAAGGCGTGACTCTTAGGCAATTTCAACCACTTTGAACGCCTTATATGAAGGGTCCAGCAATAATTTCTTAAGTCCGAAATCATTTTACTTCGCAGTTTTTTCTCACAAAGGGCTAAAGGAAGTTGTTCGCATTGTTCTTGGGTATAAAAAAAGTTTATATAAAATATCTTACATTTGGTTGTTTAACTAATTAGATTTAATTGCTGTCTAGCTACTTACAAACCGAAGGTGTGAAACGATATGAGACGTTAAATAAGCTCATCAAACATACCATACATATGTATTAGTAGATATATGCTCGAAGCTATATAGAACAGTCTAATTATAGGCGTGACTTGACAAGTTACACACTAATTATAGGCGATTATACGAGTTGGCAAGTTTACACACATTGGAATTCAAAAAGCCAGGAAAACATTTTGTATAATAATTATTGTTCTAAAGTGGAGTGTTTTTAAATTGCAATTTGAAGAGAAGAGAACTATGTCATCGTCGTAAAGAGATCGTTCTTATTGAAATTTTTGTAATTTATTTCACTCAAAATGTGGTAGAACTTCAGCTTTGAAATACATATCGTTTGCTTAATGGAAGGCCATAATAAATCGAAAACAGAAAAAACATAGAGGGTCGAATCTGGCGAATACGGTGTCAGAGCAATGCTCTCCGTTAGGGTTCGGTCCAAAAGTCAATCACAATCATGCTAAAATGCGACAGCGTACTCAAATATTTTTGGTCCAAGAATTGATCCATAAGAGGAGTTGAGATCATCTGCTATACCGCACAATATTTTTGAAGTACTGTTTAATTAACTTTTCCAATGTTGCCATTAAAAGAGGTGGTTTCACGACTCGCATTAAGCAAATTTTCGATGACTTCACGATCTTCAATGAAGTGTGTCGCTCAAATACTGGAGTTCGTGTTTAAGAAGACTCCCCGAAATACTTCTGCAACATTGTCATCGACTCTGATTCCATTGGAAACACAAAATTTCAAACAAACCCGCTGTGCAACTTTTTTCGCATGGAAAAGTCGCCAGACATACCTAAAACATAAACAAACATCTGCCAAACACACATTATTTGACATATCGAGATCAAACTTCACTTCTACAAGGGGCGTTACAAAGTAAACAGCACTTTTTGATTCTAACGCCCCTGGTGGCGCCATCAATATCGATTTTCCAGGGAGAATTTCATGACATTTCATCGATTGGAAGTGAAGTTATTGCGTTTTAAGTGTCAGTATGTTTGTGTTATCGGAGCGAAAATGAGCTTCAAACAGAGAGCCAACATTAAATTTTGTTTTAAAATTGGTAAAACTTTTACCGAAACGTTTCAATTGATGAAACAAGTTTATGGCGATGATTGCCTATCCCGTAGCAGAGTGCACGAGTGGTTTCAACGTTTCCAAAGTGGTCGTAAGTACATAAATGACGATCAACATGTGGGCCAATCAAAATCCGTGATCACCGGGAATTCCATTGAAACTGTGGGTGAATTCATCAAAAATCATCATTGAAATTCATGGAAATGGAATTGAACATCTTTAAAACATCGATTTATCGCATTTTGACTGAACATTTGGGCTTACGAAAGGTGTGTACACGGTTTGTTCTGTACAAATTGACTGACGAAGGACACCATGTAACCGATTATTTGAACAAAAATCACATTTTAACCATGAGTCACTTCCCGTATTCACCTGATGTGGCACCGTGTGACTTCTTTTTTTCTGAAAAATACATTTGTTCATGAAAGGAAAGCGTTATGAAGACGTAGAGGCTATTGAAAAGGCTTGCACCGAAATACTGGCGGCCATACCGACCAACGCGCCAAAACACTCGATCTACATGCTTTGGGACCGTGCAAAAAGCTGAATTGAAGCAGAAGGAGAATATTTTCAATAAAATAAATTGATTTTGCCGGAAAAACTATTTGTTCTGTTTTCTTTTTTTAAGTCCTGTTTACTTTGGAAAGCACCTTGTATAGAAAAGGAACTAATATGTAGGAAAAAACTTTAGATGGACCAGTCCCAGTCAATTTTGATCAGGTGTATACTCAACCGTCTTATAAATGGCTATCATCAAGTACAGTATTCTACAT
>NW_024396120.1:0-86698 GCF_016617805.1 Bactrocera tryoni
ATTCCGGATTCAAGCGCCTGATTGAACGTGCAGAACTGCCCGAATTCTTTTTCGATTCGGAGACAGCCAAGTGGCTTAATGAATATTCTTATGTTGGAATCTAGTACTACAGATAACTATATTTCGGGCCCCTGCGAAGTCAATCAGCCTCAACCCATTTGGGGATGTTTCCTCGTGGAGACTGAATTTACCGACCGTAGTGCCAAAGATACCTTATTTGCCCACCCTGGCGTGAAAGTCGCCAAGCACGATTTTGACATCGTGGCGGAGGCAGCTCTCATAAGTGCGCTCCAAGCACTCATAAAAGGCATCTTTGGTCACATCGTCCTTCTCTTCCGTCAGGGCGTGGGCGCAAATCTGCGATGTGTTGAAGAAGCCCGCTTTGATGCGGATTGTGGCTAGACGTTCACCCACCGGGGTGAATACTAGGACGCGGCGACGAAGTCTCTCTACCACCACGAATCCCAAATCAAACTTGCGCTCCTTTGTACTAATGGCCACTGCAGTAAATGCCACAAGGACCTACTCGTCTCTGTCCTTTTCCGTCCATCGCGTTTCTTGGACGGCGGTGATGTCAGCCTTCACTCTAACGAGGACATCAACCAGCTGGGCAGCGACAACTTCCCAATTAAGGGACCGAACATTCCAGGTTCATGCCCTCAAATCATAGTCCTTAATTCGTTTGCCATGGTCGTCATCAAAAGGGGTGTCACTCATCCGAGGCTTGTTGTTTCTTTTCATTGGGGTACTTTTTTACGTGGCGGGTCGCAAAGCCAGCGCACAACCCTATGTAGGGATTGTTTCACCTTCTTACTTTAGCTTGCCTTCAAACGGATGTTCTTAGGCTACCCAGAGGATACTTGGTCAAAGACCGGAAGTCGTGAGCTGCTAGAGCCATATGTAAAAGGATCTTTTCTGGCCACTCCCAAGTGAATGGCGACAAGAGAACTTTTCTCACTTGCGTGAACTTCTACACATGACTTCATCCTCCGAAAAGCTAATTACCGAGTCTAAAAATGTTGTCAATAATGTCAAAAGTACGAAGGTTTTATCACCAAAAACTTTGCAAGAAAGCCTAAAAATAATAAGAACCACACAGCTCTAAGAATGGAGATAGCGAACCTCTTCTATTTTACAATATTAATATTAATTATTAAATGAATTTTCAATCAACCAACGCTGAGCTTATACCAGATTAAAACCGCAAAAAGTAGGATGCAAAAATTAATTTAATATTGTTTGCATGTATTAGTTTGAGCTTATACTGGGTTGCACCTGGAGATTCACACGTAAATAAGCTACCCCGAATAAGAAGAGAGGCAAAGTTTGTGAACTTTACTACTGATCTACTTCAGCTTTGCTTCAAATGACAACTGTAGGGTTCGACAGAGGGAAGGTTTTCTCGTTCCAACAAATGAAGGTTTTAAGAGATACCATACCACTGGCTCTTCACGCGAGGGACAGCATTTCCAAAAGGCTAAACTTCACAAAGAATTTTATAATTACCTTTGGCAGTGAGAATGAATAAATAACTCCACAAGTATGATTGATTTATTGATTAAGGATAGCACTATTAAGTGGTACTCTGACGGCTCAATAGCTTCGAAAGGAATTGGTACAGAGATCGCAGGATCACGCACCAAGCTTTTTTTACTTATGTTTTTGAATAGGAATCGCATGACCTCAATAGCACCCAGCCAGATTCGAGAACTATGAATGGCTATTATACATATGAAGGCTCATGAAGATGTAAACTTCTTTGGAAATCAGTACTTTTTTGCCGCTGTCTCTCGTTAATTTCCAGTATACAAGATTGTATAGGAGTTAGTCTTGGTTGGTTAAGAATAAAGTCGCATGAGCGCCAACTCTATGCAGCCGCTCTCAACCCAATTGTGTTCCCGGATGGACTTATTCAGCAACTCAGTGGATACCTAACTTAGTAATTTAATGAAGCTACCTTTTTTGTATGGATTTTTACAGAAGAAGCTCGCTCTTCTGTAGACTTTATTAAGCAATTTTCATAGGGCTTGTAATTCCCAGCGAGCAGGTTCGTCGGCTCTGCTCGAGAAGATTATTGCGGCACTTTTTCGATAGAGCTATTCATAACACCACTGCAACATACCACTGGCCGTTAGTTTGGGACGGATAGCACTTTTGTCGTAAACCCTAATTGGAGAAATGGCTAATTTACAGGAGATCTAGTTTCGACGTGCTCTGTAAAAATTATGTGGTGTGCGGATCAGCGCATTGTTTTGATCTATGTGATTTTAAGGTGGAGTAAGGCCGTCGAGGGAAGGTATTCACGTAAAAATACAAAGAATGAATGTTGTCCAGTTGGCGATGATATCAAGGATCCTTTCTATGAGCCGGGATAGGCAATTAAGATTCAGCACTATCGTGTTTACCGACTGATGTAAAGAAGTCTCTGAGATGGGCCCTAATATATGCGTTGACATGAGTAGATAGTAATTTATCTATTTTTTTCAGAATCGCAATATAGAGTTTATACGGCTGTTTTCTCAAGATTATCACATTCGATTCTGGATAGTGTTTTTAAGGTCTTATATTGTTTTTTACACATTTTTTAAGCATACATCTTAAGGTGCTACTTCTAACTGAAAATCTCAAGCAAGAGTTCCAGACCTTTTAGTTAGTTATAAATAGTGATTGAGAGAACCACTTTAGGTAACGTAAGCGCAGCCACAACTTTGTAGTTTCTTTCTCAAGGGTTCTGATCTCTTGAAAGGCCTTTGTTATAGTAGTCTGCCTGAGACACTCACGATTGTCTGACGAAGCTTTTAACAAAAGACAATTTTTTTGATAAAGCTCTGAACCTCGTAACCGGGTAAAACTCCGCAAGACCTTAAATTTGAGTTTAAAACTCCGAAAAAAGCTGGATCTGGCATAATCATATATCCTTAAAATAATTTAATTATAAACAGTCATGTTGTTTTTGCTGTGACCACATTTCATTGCCGTTACTTGCGCAGTCGTTATGGAACAGATTTTTCAATTTTAGGAAACGTCAACGCCGCCCCCATTTGCCACTCCACTACTTTAGGTGCACACAGCTCAACCTCAAGTAACTGTAAAATATGCAGTTATTTATAAACTGTTATATATTGTATGTATGTGTGTCAACTCGCTTGTGTAATCACAAGAATCCCCTTGTGGGACAACTTGTGGCATTCGCTCCCTGACAACTTGCAGCCTTTAACAACTTTTTCACCACACTTTACTTTGTGGCAGCTGATACTTTACCTGATTTCTTTATAGCTACGCTTTTTCGCAGCTTTGTTTTTGCTTTTGCGGTATACTTTGCTCATTAACTATGCACAACAACAAAAACAATGCAAAAATTAACAACAACAGAGAAAATGTAGCCCCTGCATAACATTGTTTTTGTTGTTGTCACATTTTTCGCATTTTGATGTTGTTTCTTACTATTTTTATTGTTGTTGTTCTGCATATAGCTTTATCGCGAAAAACATTTTATGCATTTTTCATCGAAATGCACCAAAAAATCACAACCGACGCGGTTGGCGCTACCAGCTACAGCAAAATACCAAAAAATTGTGCCAACAGGAAACAAGCTTGGGACAAAAAAATTGCCAAATAATAGTAAGAGAAAAAATATTTTAAGAACACAAACGTGATTGCTTGCTGATGTGTATAAAACTGGCATATTTGTGTGTGTGTGAACATGTAACATATTGCAACATGTTGCATGAAAGTCAGCCACCGAGCTCCCCAAGCAATTTTTGGCTTTTAGCATTGAATCAATTAAGTGGGATTTGAGGCGAGGAACTTGTGCTGAGAGGTAAGCAAGGGACAGCGGAAACTCACCTGAAGCCGTGAAAGGGATTGTAAATAACAGCTGGTTGCAAGTTATTGTCCTAAGCGCAAATGTGATGGGATTGGTAACAACATAACTGTTTGGAAATACAGAGCAGCCGGTAGCGTCCAACCTCTTGCGTAATATAACTAGCAGAAGTTCAAACGAGTGGCTAAAGAACTTTTTTAATAACCGAAAATAGAGAGCAGTGTGTTTCAATTTTAAAATTAGTCTTAGGTTAGCGATTAACTTGTCATAATTTCGAAACCCGAGCGAATGGCCTGGATTCGATATTTAACAGACTTAACTTTCTGGAATTATTGTAACTGAAACGAGACTCCTGCCTTTTCATTCAAGAGCGATTTGGGAACAAATATAACGGTACTTTCACTATATATTTCTTTTTCAATTGTTGTACGCTAGATTAACACACTGACATCCCTGAACTCCTGCAATCGTTCCTTGCAACCCAACAAAGCCAGGGCTTAAATAACGGTTTAAAATACTTAACTAATTAAAATTGTTTTGTTGTAATGAAACAAAGGCGCTGTTAATGAAATTTGTGCTTTTTGTGCAACTACAACGATTGAGTGTGTGTGCAGCTTTTATGCTGATGCCCTTAATTGCTACGACGAAGTCGCCAGCGAAGTGCCGGTGCATATGCGCCTAAATGTATGCAATATTATCTTGCGGAGGACTGTTTGACGCGGCGGTGTGAATGGGGCTACTCGCTCGTTCACCTTGTGTTATCAACTCGTTGGCTGCTGTTGTTGCTAACGCCTTTGTTGTTGTTGTCGTAGTTAATATATACTAATATTGTTGTCAATTTTTTTACATGGTTTTTCAGTTAAGAATTCTTTGCTGCACTTTGCTCGTTGCTGTTGTTCTTGGCGCACATTTTTTAAACGCATTCTTGTTGTTGTTATTAATAGTTAACTTGGCTTTTGGTTAACTTTTTGCAAACATCTACGGTTTTTACGAGTTTTTTATGACTTTTTGTTGTATTCTTTGATAATAGTCGTGATTTGAGCATGCAATATACCGAGTTCTCTACTGATTTAACTGCTGTAGACTTTTACGACACTAGACAAATATTTTTTAGGAGAAATATAAGATTTTTCTCACCTTGATAATTATACGCTTAATTTTTCAGCATTAATTATGAGAACTGAGCCCACACAAATAAGTGTCCCTAATTCCATTGATCTAAACACTTGACTTCATACATTTACAATGCTCAGTCATATAGCAATATCCTGCAATTGTCTCTCAATCATCAAAACCCTGCATGACAACACAATTACGCTTAGCTAGTTCCTCCAAGGTACAAACTTTTTAACTCCCTAGCTACCAGTCGGCATTCATTTCACACCTGCACAAGTAACAGGTTTTGCGATAAGAAGTTAGGTAGCAGCAGAGAGGGCGCGCGCATCACCACTTAGCAAGGAGCGTGCGCGCATGTGTGAGCGCGTCGCATGAACGAAGGCAATTTTAATTTTCAACAGCTTTCAGCAAAACAACGGAATGCAAACGCAAATTGAAAGTCGGGAAAAAGAAGAAGGGGCAGCAGCAGTATAAAAATGAGCGGTAAACATTAATGCGAAAAAAAAAGGCAAGGAAGCAAACCACTGCCGAAAAACAATGCCTCGAACTACCAAAACAACAACAATAGCGCAACAAAAGCACAATGCCAGCTTTTGTGTGACAAAGTCATAAATTCGGGACGATCACTTGAATGGCAGCGCTGCCAGCGATAAAAGATTTTTCCACTTCGCTTTGAATAACACTGGAAGCGCGTACATTATAACGAACAGCATAGCGTTGCGAGCGCGCCGCGTCACATAGGGCGTAAAATATAACGCCAACAGTGCCGAATACATACTAATCTTTCAAATAGTTTTAACACTTTTGAAAAGTTGACTTCTTTCACCGCGCGGTACTTCGTTTTCCTATGCGCTTTGTTGTTATAGTACCAGGCGGTGAGCACAGATAATGATACAAAAGCTGAGTCTAGAGTGTGAGAACGGCGCGCAATTAGTTGCAGGGGAGATCGAAATGAGCAAAAGTTTTTTTAGACGTGCACACTCATACTCATACACAACGCAAAAATGTTGTCAGACGATAAAATTTTTGACGACGGCGTAGGAGTCAGTCGGTTGAACTCGTCACTAGTATTTAAATGGCTTCATAAAAACGGTGTGCATATCACTTCGGTGGCTTCAGAAGTTTCGTGTGGATATTAAATTGCACTTAGGAGATCCAAGCCAATTGCAATGCAAAATAGAGCAAACGAATGGCTAGGTAAACATGTAAGAAAACTATGTAGCTTTATGATAGCTCATGAAGCAAATTCAAAGTGCCAAAGACATATATCAGATATCAAGTAGGGGTTGAAAAATTCTCAAATAAATCACATTACCTTAACACTCTCATCGAGTGAATATATATTCATTACTCGGCCTGACTTAAGGAGTTACATCAACTCGGAATAAAACCGTTTTTTGTACATTTTTTCGAAAAGGCATTATACTGAATAAATAAATCCAATTAATATACATTTACAGAACTTAACGAACTTTATTAAAAGGGCTTTCATTTTGAAAATATTTGGATTTCCTTGATCCCCTAGCCGATCTCCAGAGAGACCTCCGAAGAAATGAGTCAGCTTCATATTTTCAATTATATGTACACCCGATACATAACCCAGAAAAATCGATTTTTTTTTTTCAAATAACAATCGTGAGAATTGCGTCACTCTATATCTTATAATCTATGGTCATTCCCATATATCACTGTGATAAAAAAGTAATGTGAATTTGTTTATTAAATGTAAATTCTTTATTTATTCTTCCGAATCAAGTTCATCCCCTTGAAAGTAATCTTCTTCCGCTAAAAAGGGTTTTTGCCAAACTTTTTTCATTCCTCCAAATAGTCAGAATAGTCATTTTCCGCTATAGCCTTCAAAATCGTTTTTGATTCGGATTTTTATCTTCTAAAACGTGTCAAAAAGGCGCGAAGGGGTCTTCTCCGAACCTGACGGAGCAATCTTATTCACTTCTTTCAATTCATTTATATTTCAGTCGAACTTTGTCTCCTATCCTGATAATACTTCCAGGTCAGATCTAAGACGAATACAAAAATATTTACTATTTATTCGAAAACATTAGGATAGGATTAGGTGATATTTTATTTGACAAACTCTGCCGAAATCCAAGATAAGATCAGATTTGACTTCGGACAAAGACTCCACTTACAAACATTTAATATTTAATTCAGTTTAACAATTTTTTTCCCCGATAGAACACAGTTTTGATACTAGACGATTCCACACTAGTGCAAGAGATAATACTTAAAACAAGTAAAGAAGGGCTAAGTTCGGGTGCAACCGAACATTTTCTACTCTTGCAACTTGCAAGAACCAAGGCCAGGGAAATACTTTAAGGTGTAAAACCAATCATATAGAATAAAGTCAGCCGGATGTTCCCAAAATACTGGTATTAGTTATATAGGGACTAGGCCATGTTCTCGCTCAAATTTATCTATTTTGGGCACAAAGATACACTGTTAGAAGTAAAACAGACTCTCCAATTTTCATTGACATAACTCACATATTGGCCGATATATGAGTCACCCGGAAGTTCGAAAGAGAGATACCATTATAAGAGAATGATCATCCCTTAATTTCAGTTATATATATCACATATTAACCGACATTTTTAATCAAAAGTATAGGTACCGGGGTCTAAATATTCGGTACCTAGGGCTTGAACAGTTTTTAGTGGATTTAAACAATATTTGGTAATAGGTGGCACACACTAAAAATATTATTCATGAAAAGTTTATCACGTTATTAAATGCTGCTTGATCTTTACACGGGAAACTGAACAAATCAAGTGGGATTTAAGTTGTGCTATATGGAAACTAGGCGTGGTTGTTCTTCGATTTCGTTAATTTTCGTTCATTTTTACAATGTCGGACGGGCAGACAGACAGTCAACCGAATTTAAACTTTTCTCGTCATCCTGATCATTTATATATATATATACTAGCTGACCCGGCAGCCGTTGTACTGCCTGAAATTATGTGTTTTGAAATGAAAAGAAAAATGAATTTATATTGTGTTACAAATCATTTATTTTGGATTTTTCCAAATTTTTTCAACGTAACGAAGCTTGACAAAGAATATTTTTTGGTTTCTGTTTCGGTGCGTACATGTACAGAGAAGATGGTTTTCCAACTCGTCAGCACGCCACGTATATCCGGCCCTGTGAAAAACATAGCATTTCCAAATTTATGCCACACACTTCTAGCGACTATCCTTGTGTCCTATTGATTCTCATCTCAAATGCAATTTTCACTGGAAACGGAATGCGTTGGAACTGATATGGAAAATTGTAGAACTCTTTGAAAACTGAAAATGAATTTTTTGAATTTGAACTGAAATGGCAAATCGTTGGAGCTCAGAGGAATTCGTAGAGTCAAGCATTCTGCCCCATTCTATAAGATAGCTACGTTACAAACAGTCGGCTTGCTTTACACAGTTTCGGTGCTTGAAGATTGCGAAACATAATAACGACAGATCCAACTTTGAGACGTTAATAATGCGGTATCATACCAAGCCTCTCCAAAGCACTTAGAAATTCCGCTTGATAATTCGCGGCTTCGTCTCATTGTCAAGACGATCGATCGATTTGTATGAGCGCAAGTCTCCCGGAATTTGACTTTAAATCTTCCAGTTTAAGTCAAAAACACCGGTATTTTTGGCAGCTAAAATTGTGCGTGCACTCAGGAAATCGTAGTTACGATAATTTGGCCAATGTCCGAATATTCTTTATGAGTTCATCTTTCATGAATTGATAAACGGCAGATGGAATTGATATTAAACCACCGGAAGTATCAACCAGAATTGACACATTTCTAATTCTTAGCGAATACGATGTAAAATGTCTTCGGCAATGTAATTTTTGTTCGTATACCATAATTGAAGCGGATTTGAAGGTTGATATGTCGAAATGATCTTCCCGAAAAGTGTGTGAACTTCATTTGCACCGCGTCGTACATATTTTGCTGGCTTGCTTCTAAAAAAATTGTACACACCGTACCATTTACAGTACGCAATGACTCAAATGAAGTTAAAATGCGTACATTATCCAATAGGAACCGAAGCTCGTTTTTCCGGTGGATTGTGTAAATTCATCGAAATGCATTATTTGAGTAAACACCTGGATGTCAATCTACTGGTTGGCCTTCCTTTCTGGGTAATTTTGTTGCTGGCGGTGTTTCCACTGGCTGTACTATGAATATTCTCTGGGTTGAAGTACACTCTTTGGCCATTTTCCAAATTAAGTGCGAGACGCACAACAGTCGGAAAACGTTCATGAATTGCAAAAGTAAATATCCTACAAAGCGCTTTATTGCAGTTCGACCGTATCGTTCAAGACCAATAACCGCAATGTTGCATCCTTTGGGGACTTACTTGCAAACATATTTTATCGATTTCACCAAACTACAATATCAAACATTGACATGAGATTTAAATGTGAATTAGACAACAGTGCGAATATAGTACGATTCATATGTTGTCAACTTCGATATTCACTACTCTAAGCTGTATGGTCGTCTGATGAGCTACGACGATAG
The DNA here is from genome assembly GCF_016617805.1 of Bactrocera tryoni. Classification (NCBI taxonomy): domain Eukaryota; kingdom Metazoa; phylum Arthropoda; class Insecta; order Diptera; family Tephritidae; genus Bactrocera; species Bactrocera tryoni. The sequence continues at coordinate 9,475 of NW_024396120.1, forward strand.
AGTGGATATCCATCATTTCCAGTTTTCGATTCCGAAAGAAAAGCAAGTGGATAGTATTTCGTGCATTTATTGTTTGACATACAAACCGACTGTTGTTTGAAAAGTCGTGCTGTGACAACGTGACGATCGCTTGCTGATTGACCCCGATCCATAATTCCTCACGTATGTCATCGCATCCTGGGAGTACTCGTTCATGTGCCTTGGCGTTGATGGCAAACAGAACACCGACCGATATTAGCGGGACCTCTTCGCGGCTTCGTAACAAATTTCAATCTGTAATTGTTCACTTCGTTTGAAACACGGATAAAGTTTTTACTGAATAATTTTCAAATTTTTTTTTTAAATAGCCAGAATAAAAGAGCAAGCGACCGAAATTTAACGATTCAAATAATTTACAATCAAAATATTGAAAAACAAAAGAAAAAAGAATTGTATGAAAAAATTAAATTTTTGGAAATTTCCAATTTTTCGACTTTTTCTTATGAAAAGTTTCTTTTTTTATTTCTGAACTTTTCCAGATCCACAGAAGATTGGTTTCGCCGTTCTCGAGCCTTAGCCTTACTAACAAACAAACATTAATTTTTACTTACATACATACATATGTACATATATACAAAATAAAACGTTTGTATGGCAAAAAAGGGCTGTTTTTAGGCGTTTTCCACCAAATTTCGTAATTTACGTAAGAACCTTCTCCTAATAATAACAAATACAACAAAAAAAGAATAAGTTAAATCGGTCCAGCCATTCACGCGTGATGCCGTGACAACGAAAAACGGGTTTCATTTTTATATGCATACACATCTAGATAATTCCATAACTATCTCGATTACTTATAGGTGATATCTACATCTTCTAGGTGAACAAAACTATAATACTCTGTAGCTACTGGTTGCAAGAATATAACAAGCAACAGTGCCTTTGATCATAAAACCACGGCCAGTTACTGGCGACCTGCTTAGAAGTCGATGATACTCTACTCAAAATCAGAGAAACAAAGACCTTTTTTTAAAGAAAGTAAATAACAAAAAACAAAAATGCTGAGCTGTGTCTTTATTCCCAGTGATGCTTCGAACGCCTTTTTGCTGAAATCACAACAGAACTTTGGACGAAAATAGAGAGTTTTCAGAATTTAGCTGTGAGTATGTGTTTACCGAGCGATATGTCTTGTGTCTTTGACTTAGGAAATAATATTTCCGAGTGTTATTAAGATTAAGTACGCACTTCACTTGAGTTCTATCGTGTAAAACTGAGCTATGTTTACCAGCACTGCAGGGCTGAATGAAATACCACGACCAAAAGGGCATGACTGCTTAAATTTCAGCAACTTGGTTTAACAATCTTTAAATAGAACAAGTAAGGAAGGGCTAAGTTCGGGCGTCACCGAACATTTTATACTCTCGCATGATAAAGTGATAATCGAGATTTCATTATCCGTCATTTACATATTTTTTTATTTTGCTGTAAAATTAATTAGATTAGATCAATTTGTGTACTTTGAGTATTGAATTGTATTTTCATTTATTTTGACTGTATTGAGGACTATGTAAAAAAACAAAAACCATCGTTTTTCTAAGTTAATGCACATTTTATTTCTTACATCAATAAGATTATATAGGTTTGATTTAGAAGTAATAAGTATTATTATTGTATTTAAAACAATATTTTTTTTTCAAAAAACTGCATTTCTTTTAATATATAATAATGTATATTTTATTATAGATATAATATTACAATTTTGAAAGATTTGTTAAATTATTTTAATTCTACCTTATGTTTATACAAATTCTTATATACTAACAAATTATACAAATGATTTAAAATTTCTAAGTTTAAATATTTATTTATTAATTCATAATGTCATATTTTTAACCTATTCTAATGCCCTTATGTGTGAAAAAAGATACTATTGTACATAGCCTTAGTCCGAAATAGAGACACAAATACCATCATGATAGCTATGCACTGTCTCATAAGTGATAGCATCAACATGAGAATGATCCATGTTTGAAAATGCCCAATCAATTTGCCTCCCCCGCAGGTGTAGTTGAATATTCTACACTAAGCAGGGAACTAAAGTTTTTATCTTGAAGAAGATTTTTATTGTAGACCCTGCAGACTTTAAGCAAATGTTAAAATCTCCCACAATTAAGACATTTTGTTTGCACAACTCTGTAGTAAGAATTTCTTGAAGTTCTGCAATAAAAAGCCTGAGGGGAAAAGCTGAGTTTCTGTAAAGAACCAGAATATTGTTGTTGAAACATTTAAACAAAACTGCTTCTAAAACTTTGCGGTCTGAATAAATCTTCTTCATAATCTTCGGTTCTATAGAGCTGGCAACACTATGCTTTGCATAAATTATAAGGCCCCGTTTATTTCGGTTGCTTGTCTCAGTGCTATCTATCCTCAAGCTCGTTTATAAGAGTAAATCCTGGTATCTCAAAATGTTCAACAGGAGTGCTCCAGGTTTCTACGAAGCATAAAATATCTGAAGATAGCATCAGACAGTCGCCTTTTATATCGTTAATGTGAGCGTGGAGACTCTGAGCATTATGATATAAAATTTGAAGTGCTGATGATCGAGAAATCATAAAATCGAAACTTGTAATCAGGGCTTTAGATGTGCTCAATTCCATCATTTCCCTAAATACTGGATCCGATTCAGAAAATTTATTAGGAGGAATAAAATTTCGATAATAAAGAGACCTACTGCCGTAGTAGCTCGACTGCAAGCGACATATATCGAAGCTCTAGGCATTCTGGGTCGAGTATGAACGACAACTTTATTATATGTAGCACCCTGACTTTTGTGAATGGTTATTCCCTCAGCTGGAACAACTGGAAACTGATTTCTTTCAATTATAATTTGCTCATTTCTTTTATATTGAAAAGATCTAATAACTTTTTCAATTGGGGTCCAAGAACTTTCTAAAGGATGAGGCATTTTTGATCGTGCTATCAAACCAACAGAAGGTTCCAAGAATTTAATCCAAAGAATTACTGGATAATCAATTTGCATTAGTTCTCCAGTTGCCCCATTAACTAAACCATCACATGTGTTTATATTCACTGTAATCATGTATTTTGCAGTGGTTTTTAGTGTCAACTGATAAGGAAGAAATAGCTTCAGTTGTAATTCGACTGAGCTTAAGGGCATTGAAATTATTTGTCTCTTCGTTTGACCAAAATAAATGGATCGCATCATCGGGGACTTCTTCAGAATTAACTACCCGAGTTTGAATTAATGATATATCATCATTTGTCATAGTGCCAGATGCCATACGATTTAACGCAATAGCAAAAGCTTGATCGTCCCTTTGTCTCATTATTTCTGTTAATTCAAAATATTTGAATAAGTCCCACAAAGGAGAACCAACTAAAGTGCTGTAAGCATCAACAGGTGAGAGTTGCTTCAAATCTCCAAACACTATAATCGGTATGCCACCAAATGGGTTGTTTGTTTTAAAAATTTGTTTAAGCCTAGCATCAACATAGCTAAACATTCGAGCGCCCACCATTGATATTTCATCAATTATGATTAGTTTTAAATCAGCAAGTTTGGAATACAAAGAGTTAACTATGTCACTGCTTAAGGGCCTCAACTCTCTATTCAGCTGATTTACAGGAAGAGAAAATATTGAGTGAAGTGTCAGTCCACCTATCCCGAATGCTGCTTTACCCGTAGGTGCACAAAGGAGAACTTTTAAAGAACTTGGGATGGATCCAGGTGTAGAATTGAAGCGATGGTTAAGAGCTTGATATATTGCAGATATCAAACGACTTTTTCCAACACCTGCTCCGCCCCCAATGAATTCATAAAATGGTCGACTTGTTTTAATCTGATGCATCAAATGAGTCAAGTATGTTCTTTGCTTAATATTTAAACTTTGAACTAGAGAAAATAATTTCTCAACCGAAATTAAAGGGGGTAGTTTAATAAGCCTAATATTGCAATCAGATTCAGTACCATTATCTGTTGCATGTTCGCCATGCAAATCCAGCAAATTAATATTAGGGCTTATTTCTGGAAGTGCTAACACCCGAAACTCATTTTTCCACAACAGGTAGTTCATTTTGTACAGCTTCTTCTAAGTCTGTCTCATTATAAAGACTTTCTAAGACACTCTTTCCAGTTCTCTTTGATCAAAAACATCATATTTTTTTCGATTTCCCTCAAATAAAATACGGTGAGTTATACAAGTTAGCTCATTATCATTTTCAATAAGATCTTCCTGTTCGTTCCGCCATGGATAGAAAAGCATTACCATTTCAAGTGGAAATACTCAACTTTGGTCACATCAGGACTAAACCTTCTGTACAGAATAATAATTGGTTTGGTACGTTTTTAACAAAACCGCTGCCGTCTCTAAGTGCAATGGGTACCCCAATATCTGGTACGTTATTATCTTCCCTCTCTTCTTCTTCATGATCACTGTCTTGCACTATTCTATTGGATTTCACAAATTTAAACATAGATGCAAAATCTGCTAAGGAAACAGTTTCTAACTGATCGGGGCCGCTGCATATAACGGTCTAAAATACCGGCTACAAAAATTTCAGTAGAATCTGAAGGAATGTTCTGAAGTTCCGCCCTAGGTTTTACCATTCGCACACGTTCCTCCGGTTGTGAGGTATTTATAAATATTTCTCCATTACTAGCTTCCGAAATATGAAGCCTAATGCAGCAATAAACAGCTTCTAGTGCAGATATTTCCGTGCCTGATATAAATTTATGACCTATATGTTGAAGTTTTTGCTTTATTGTATAATTTCCGGCATTTACTTCTGATATAGCTTCATTTAAGAGTCTATAAATTCCTCTGTTCGATTTGTTAATATAATTAATTATATAGGAACAGCAAGCATATGCATCCAGTATATATTGGATATCCATATTAGCCCTATGGAGTTCCAAAATAAGAGGATTATAAGCATTTATAAAACGATCTTGCATTTTTCTTTTCAGAAGAATTTTAGGTTTTGATAAGCTTGATCTCAGAGCTAACAAATAGTCATCAAAAGACATGTTTATTCTATTATCGCTCAAGAAATTTTCAAAATTATCTAAATTCGATATATCTTCTGTAGTCAGAGTTGAATTTAAAATATTTTGAATTCTAGAAAAGTTTTCCTTATGCCTTTCCAAATCTTGGGTTGTGTCTGGAAAAGGAAGCAATATTTGTGTGCAAGGCATTGGTGGATATGGTATACCAAAACGACAAAATTATTGTCCTCTTATTTCTCTAGTACACGACCGACTGTGATTATGCTAAATAATGTTCCAAGTGGCTTACTGAACCATCTGTTGAAAATAAGTGTCAATGAAATCAATGACTTCGGAGAATGTCTCAGGACTTTGAAGGTTGATCTTGGGAGCATTATTAAGCCAATACATGCCATGTATATGCGGGGAACCTCTCTGTTGAAACTCTACTCTCCAGTAATAGTTTTTTTAAGGATTTGCCGGTAGCGGTAATCAAAATATCTAGCACAAGTAACCGCATCTGAGCGGATTAAGCGATATCTATCTTGGGTTGATAAAATGTTGGCTTCTTCTTGTGAAATATCTTTTGAATCAACAGTTTTCGACAGAATAACCAACAGCTCAACCCACTGAGATTCAGCAGCCGATAGAGTTATGAAAAAGGTTGGAAGCCCAAATTGGCGAATCATTGCAATTGCTTTTTTTTCTCAGCTTCCCAGTGAGCAGGAGAGGATCTAACACCTTTCAAAACTTTGTAACCGTCATCATGTTGAATCAAGTTTTGAACAAAGTTTTCATTTAATACATTTTGAGCCGTAACACGGTTACGACCTGAAAACTTTCGGAGGCAAATGGATGTACTATTCTTAATTTGCAGTAGTTCTAATTTTTATAGTCGTAGAACAACTTCGGAATGGTACACGCTCTGCGGTCAAAGCGGCGAATTTCGGAACGTACTATCTTACTATATGTTTCAGAGCATGTACGTTTTTGCCCAACGTATATTGTTCCAAATGACAATTCTTCCGAATTATTATCTTGAACTATGTCAATTGGCTTCTTTGCCCTTCCCTGGCGCTATAACTAAACGGTTATATTCCATGTTTTCTATAGGAATATTGTTCAATAAAAAGTCTCTTGACTACCTGGGTCTTCCATTCTGCAGGTACGGGTGCTATGGGAATGTCTGTGTGATTATTATGGAAGTCTGTTCCTCATAAAGAGATTGAACCAATCTATCATCTTCAGCAGATGCAACAAAGGGAACTTCTTCTTGGTTATTAAAGCCTGAAACCAATTCTCATTTATGTGTATATTATGCTCACTTGATACAGAGGAGTATTCACTGGAAGAATCGCAAAGCTTCCATGCAACCTTCGCAGGCCGTATGGTATCAGTCATATAATCATGATTGTATTCCATACGTCTTCTTAAGTGAATTTGTATCACATGAGTTTGATCAAAAGTCCTCGGTAGAGATGTCACAACATTATTAACAGAAATAGGTATAATGACAACGGCACCTTTAATCGAACTTTGGCCTTGATATCCCAATGGACGAATGGTCATAAAAGGCAATCGAGGCATTATTAGCCTTTCTTCAATAGGGGTTAAATTTTTTAAACAATCTGGTATATCCGGAAAGTCTAGACCATTTAACAAACATATTTTTGGTATGTTATTTTGGCAATCCCATTTTTGCAAGTTAAGTTAAAATTGTAGTTTCCATCTTCAGAAGGAAACTTTGCTTTAAAAAGAAAACAGATGTAGCATCTGGGTGAACTTGAGCTATAGTTCCGAAATTTAACTTGCGTACTTGATGTGGAAACCATAATCCCCACAGCAAATACATATTTCGGTGGGACCTTTCTTTATATTTTCAAAAATAAATGCTCGAAAATCTCTTGAAATGCCACCATTTGCAAAAATATCAGAGACATTATTTTCTCTGTTTAATATATTTCGTTGCAGGACTGCCTTTTCATTTTGAATTTGCCTATTTGTTAAGTTTTCTCTATGAATACGGACCAGATTTTGTTGTTGACGTCTCTGATTTAAAATTTGTTCCCTTGCACCCCTCCTCTGATAAGCTGTCGTCGTTGCGTTTCTCTATAACGTTCCTCTCTCCTTGTTTCAGGATTTCTTCTTGAACGTTCTCTTTGTATCTGATCACGTATGCGCTCTAAATGTCTATAGTTAGGATTTCTTCTAAGTTCTAGGTGTACTACGGTATTATGAGACTGCTCATTTGACCGAATAATAGGTTTTTGGCGTCGAATTCTATGTTCTTGGGTATTCCTACTTTGCTCTTCAGAGCGAAATTGAGGATTTTGTCGCCGGGTTCTATGCTGATTGGTATCTATGATTTGTTCAGCTAACCTTATTTCGGGATTTTCCTGCCGAGACCTATGCTGAACAGTATTTATACTTTGCTCAGCAGACCGAAGATTTGGGTTCTCCCGGCGGGACCTATGTTCTCTGGTATTCCTACTTTGCTCTTCAGAGCGAAATTGAGGATTTTGTCGCCGGGTTCTATGCTGATTGGTATCTACGATTTGTTCAGCTAACCTAATTTCGGGATTTTCCTGCCGAGACCTATGCTTGAACAGTATTTATACTTTGCTCAGCAGACCTAAGCTCTGGGTTTTCCTGCCGAGACCTATGCTGAACAGTATTTATACTTTGCTCAGCAGACCGAAGATTTGGGTTCTCCCGGCGGGACCTATGTTCTCGGGTATTCCTACTTTGCTCTTCAGAGCGAAATTGAGGATTTTGTCGCCGGGTTCTATGCTGATTCGTATCTACGATTTGTTCAGCTAACCTTATTTCGGGATTTTCCTGCCGAGACCTATGCTGAACAGTATTTATACTTTGCTCAGCAGACCGAACCTCTTGATTTTGTCGCCTTGTCCTATGTTGAACTGTATTGGTACTTTGTTCTGACAGGCGGACTTCTGGATCTAATCTGCGATTAGCCTGGCTTTGAGTATTATGTGATTGCTCACTAGCTCTATATAATGAGTTAGCTCCGAAGAATTCTGCATACGTCTTCTATTTTCAAGTCGACTTTGCTAGCAACAGATCTTTATTTAATCTAGGCATAATTTCTTAAAATTCAATCTTACTAAAGAAAATAAATAATTTAATCTTAATCTATTAAAAATAAATAATTTAATCATAATCTATTAAAACAAGTGTGTAAATACTTTCTGATTTTTCTTCCGAATGACTCCTGTGTTCTCTTTTTAGGGTAACTTGCTGTCTTCTTTCAGTCTTCTTTTTCAAGTGGATGATGATATAGATTCGTTCTATATTTTATTATATTGATATGATTTATGATGCTAACACCACTATGGTAAATTTTCACTTAATTAATTAAAACTTCAGCTAAAAATGTAGACTTCACTACTCAAGTTATTTAGTGTAACTGAAAGTATAAACATCTAGCATAATAATATATAAATTATACACATATACTGTATAGTACATACATATATATATCTCTTAGAAATTAGTAATTTGCTTAATAGCCTTTGAAAGTATTTACACGGAAAACTCCTACGTAAATTGCTTTTTTTAATGCTTTCTGAAACAAAGGAGTTCATCTTCCGCGTAAAAGTTCGCTCGTGAAGGCTAAACTATGTAGGTAGAAAATTTGTGAAAACAATTTTTAAGTATACCATATATCAAGGTTGAAAGTTTGAGTTGTTATGAATAGACACAGTGAGGTAAGCCATTTTTGTTTTAAAAATTATTCAATAACATTTGAGTAAGGGGATTTGCAGCCAAATACATTGAAAACAATTTTAAAGAATAAATACTAATTCCCATTAAATATATATGCTAAATATTGTAAATTATTAGGTCTATGTACACATCTGTGTCTTAATACCTAAACCGTCCATAAGCTATCTATGGAGCTTTGTAAATCGCGATTTTTTCGCATAAGCCAAATTAAAACAATTAATACTAATTTGGTCCATCTGAAAAGCAGGTTTTCTAATTGCGTGCCTTTGATACTAGACTACTATTAATTTACGTTAGTATTTCTTACTGACTTTCAAATATAGTTGGATTTTACATGTGCCTAAAAAATTTAATGTATAATATGTGACCTGTCCACGAAAAAGGAGCTAACTTTCAAACAAGTTATGACTTTTTGGATTCTATCACGTGAAAAAAGCATCTCATCTTCCATCCGAACCAACTAAAAAAGTGAAAATTAATTTTTTGACACCTAAGCCCCTTTCCGTTTTCCAGGTCACATATATGTATTCTTATAATATTTTAAAGATATCTTAGGAAGTACGCAATATACATATTCGGCGTAAAGTAAAAAGTAAAAGGCAGAAATCGTGTTATTACATATGTATATGGGGGCCAACACGTTGACTTAAGTATGAACATATTTCCATGCAAATTTATTAAGGTAATTCAAAATTTGACCAATATATTCGGCACAAAGTCCACTACAGGAATTGTGAAAATCAAATAAGAGGTATGTGGGGCAAGAAGAAATATTGGCTTGATTTTGCCCATTTTTGGCACAGACGAACACTGTTGGAAGGAACACATCTCCTATGAATATGTTTAGAATATCTGAGATATTTACCGATATTTTCAATAAAATGGTCTGATCTCGGTGATTTTTATTCGGGCTATGCTACACCAGAAATACAGTATTTGTGAAAAGTTTTGGTCCGTTATCTTCACTCGTGTTGAACTTATATACTTTAACGTGAACGAATCAGATGGACTTCAAAATTGTGGTATATGGGAAGTAGGCGTGGTTGTGAATATATTTCGCCCAATTTCGAACCATAGATGCTACGGAAATATTATACAGAGAAGGCATCAGATGGAACTCAAAATAGCGTTATATTGGAAGAAGGCGTGGTTGTGAACCGATTTCACCCCTATTTCGTACACGTCATCAAGGTGTTAAGAAAACATAATATACCGAATTTCATTGAAATCGGTCGAGGAGTTCCTGAGATATGGTCTTAGGTCCATAAGTGGGCGACGCCACGCCCATTTTCAATTTAAAAAAAAAGCTTGGGTGCAGCTCTTTCTGCCTTTTTTTCCGTAAAATTTAGTGTTTCTGACGTTTTTTGTTAGTCGGTTAACGCACTTTTAGTGATTTTCAACATAACCTTTGTATGGGAAGTGGGCGTGGTTATTATCCGATTTCTTCCATTTTTGAACTGTTTATGGAAATGCCTGAAGGAAAACGGCTCTGTAGAGTTTGGTTGACATAGCTATAGTAGTTTCTGAGATATATACAAAAACTTAGTAGGGGGCGGGGCCACGCCCACTTTTCCAAAAATTACGTCCACATATGCCCCTCCTTAATGCGATCCTTTGTGCCAAATTTCACTTTAATATCTTTATTTATGGCTTAGTTATGACACTTTATAGGTTTTCGGTTTTCGCCATTTTGTGGGCGTGGCAGTTGGCCGATTTTGCCCATCTTCGAACTTAACCTTCTTATGGAGCCAACAAATACGAGTACCAAGTTTCAGCATGATATCTCAATTTTTACTCAAGTTACAGCTTGCACGGACGGACGGACGGACAGACGGACGGACAGACAGACATCCGGATTTCAACTCTACTCGTCACCCTGATCACTTTGGTATATATAACCCCATATCTGACTCTTTTAGTTTTAGGACTTACAAACAACCGTTATGTGAACAAAACTATAATACTCTCCTTAGCAACTTGTTGCGAGAGTATAAAAATAGTTTCCTCTTCTTCATTTTCCAGCTCTTAAGAGTCGCTTGCTCAGACTATATACCAACTTTGCTCATCTCTTGCTCTTTGCTAATAAATCTCACAGCATAAGGGTCAATGAAACGCTCACGCAAACGACTATTATCTACTCTTATCTACTAGCTAAATTATATGGGAGACTATCGACATAGTATGAGTTGCTGCGAGTAGTACTTCTAACTTGTCTTCCGCTCCTTTTCTTCTTTTTTTCTACAAGAGGAACACTTTATATTGAGGTATTATCGGTTTGTTGTGGTAGATTATTAGGTTAGGTTAGGTTATACTGCGCGAGTATCACGCTGTACATAAACCTTTGTAATGCCAGAAGGATGTTGAAGTATATGTCATGCAGGACATTAACGCGTTTTGTGAACTTTAAAAGCGACTTGGTATATAATTTTGATGTCATCTTCTGCCTTGAACTGCGAAGCTCCTATGTATTTAAGACGAGCTCTACATACTGCTGGAAGTACTCCAGCGTCGCCCATGGTGTATTAACATTAAGGCAAATTTTAAAAGGGCTTAAATTTAAAGCAGTGGAGACTTATATTTTTAGTTTTTATATGTCCGATTTACTGGAAGGACTTATGTAGCTTCGATATTATACATCTTACATACATATTTGCATTTATAAAATAGTTCCCAATTATTTTCAGATTTGCATAACTTCCCCAGCATGCAAATCCGTCAGTCCGTCAACCATTCACTTCATCAAATTTTCTCTAAGTCATAGAATTTGTATACTTATAAGAAAACCTTATATCGGAGATAACCATTTCTGGAACCGACCACGTCCACATACCACAAAAGGGTCTGTTTACAAAAACAAAATTAAAATACATTAGGTATTGTAACTAAAGGTATGCATTATGAAAAGTAAATTCCAGCCAGATAGCATATGGTATCACAAATTAAAAAATGGGCGTGTCAGGCGATTGTCATATGAAGTGCATTTAGTTTTTATCATTGGTAGGAAACCACGGCCCACAAATAGGGTAATATTTGTTGTAAAAATAACTTTTTTTGCGTCCGTCCACTATATTCGGCAAAAACTTAAGTTAATTGGTATACTTACGTACAGATTTGTTTTTTGTTCGTCAAAATCGGTCAAAACGATTACCTCCAATTCTCGTGTAATAGTATTTATACTCTCGCAACAAAGTTGCTAAGGAGAGTATTATAGTTTTGTTCACATAACGGTTGTTTGTAAGTCCTAAAACTAAAAGAGTCAGATATAGGGTTATATATACCAAAGTGATCAGGATGACGAGTAGAGTTGAAATCCGGATGTCCGTCCGTCTGTCCGTCCGCCCGTGCTAGCTGTAACTTGAGTAAAAATTGAGATATCATGATGAAACTTGGTACCATAAGAAGCTTAAGTTCAAAGGGCAAAATCGGCCCACTGCCACGCCCACAAAATGGCGGAAACCGAAAACCTATAAAGTGTCATAACTAAGCCATAAATAAAAATATTAAAGTGAAATTTGGCACAAGGGATTGCATTAGGGAGGGGCATATTTGGACGTAATTTTTTTTGGAAAAGTGGGCGTGGCCCTGCCCCCACTAAGTTTTTTGTACATATCTCGGAAACTACTATAGCTATGTCAACCAAACTCTATAGAGTCGTTTCCTTCAGGCATTTCCATGTACAGGTCAAAAATGGAAGAAATCGGATAATAACCACGCCCACTTCCCCTACAAAGGTTATGTTGAAAATCACTAAAAGTGCGTTAACCGACAAACAAAAAACGTCAGAAACACTAAATTTTACGGAAGAAATGACAGAAGGAAGCTGCATCCAAACTTTTTTTTAAAAATTGAAAATGGGCGTGGCGTCGCCCACTTATGGACCAAAAACCATATCTAAGGAACTACTTTACCGATCTCAATGAAATTCGGCATATAATATTTTCTTAACACCCTGATGACATGTACGAAATATGGGTGAAATCGGTTAATAACCACGCCTTTTTCCAATATAACGCTATTTTGAATTCCATCTGATGCCTTCTCTGTATAATATACACATTCGGAACCAATGATGATAGCGGAATAAAACTTTTCACAAATACGGTTTTTGAAAAATATGTAAATGACTGATAATAAAATCTCGATTATCACTTTATCATGCGAGAGTATAAAATGTTCGGTGACACCCGAACCTAACCCTTACTTGTTATTTATATAGATTAGTGGCTAAAGCATTTTTCGTGTTTAAGCTTTTCTGAAATAAATTCCAAAGCAAGGAATTTGGGTTTTGCTGGGTTGCAGGGACGATAACTATTTTTTTTTTTAGTAGGAAGATGAAATTTTGAGGGCTTGTTTTATATTCTGAACAATATATATTAAGTTTGGCACGAACTAAGCTAAACTTGTATTTTCAAAGATATTTTCACAAAATTTGTCAAAGATTATTATACAAATCAGCGCTATATTCTCCGACTCAATTGTTCATATCGGAACACTATATCTTATTTCAGCCGTGACAACTGATCAATCAAAATATGTAAAGTCCCTATATGGAAAACTTTTTTATACTCGTAAGACAAAATATTTTCTCGAAATTTGTCCCAGTCTACTTCTCAAGGCAATGCTACAATCTTCGGAAAAAAATGTTCGAATTGAACTATAAGAACATGTGGCTGTCGTACAAACCGATCCTTAAAATCTAGTCCTTATATAGAAAACAATTTTATTTGACAAGATATCTCCACGAAATTTTACATGGATTATAAATTAAAGCAATGGTGCACTCTCAAACGACTTAGGATAGATCGGATTGCTATAGCATATAACTACCATACAAACTGAACTATCGGAATTAAATGCTGGCATAGAAAAATTGCTCGTTTGAGTTTGAATTTCGGTCTAGATTATTTCTCAAGGCAATGTTACAATGTTCGGAAAAATTTGCAGATCGGACTATAATAAAATATAGCTGCCGTACAAATAGATCGGCCAAAATGAAGACCTTATATTTAAAATCTATTCATCTGAAGAGATAGATTTGCAATACTTGGGTTATTATCTAAAATAATGGTGCAATTTATGAAGAAATGGCTCAGATTGCGTCGTTAGAGGATATAGCTGCAATACAAATGGAACGATCGGAGTAAAATACTGGTGTGGAAAACTTTTTTATTTGACAAAATAACTTCACGAAATTTGGCACGGACTTTTACCCAAAAAAATAGCTCAGATCGAATCATTATAGAATAAATCTGCCAAACAAATTGGCCGATAAAAAAACAAGTTTTTGTAAGGAAACTTTTGTATTTGTCAAAAGTATAGCTTCGATTACAACCAAGGTCAACCTTTTTCCTTGATTTTTTTGGATTTAATTCTTCTTCCGCCTCTCTAAGCTTCAGTTTAGGCACAATGTACATTTACGCCGGAATTGTTTGCTTCCTTACTTTGTAATTGCAACATGCTTTATCTGCTGCTGCTTTTCGCACGTCCATTTGCACAGTTGCTTTTTATACTCTCGCAACAAAGTTGCTAAGGAGAGTATTATAGTTTTGTTCACATAACGGTTATTTGTAAGTCCTAAAACTAAAAGAGTTAGATATAGGGTTATATATACCAAAGTGATCAGGGTGACGAGTAGAGTTCAAATCCGGATGTCTGTCTGTCCGTCCTTCCGTCAGTCCGTGCAAGCTGTAACTTGAGTAAAAATTGAGATATCATGATGAAACTTGGTACACGTATTTCTTGGCTCCATAAGAAGGTTAAGTTCGAAGATGGGCAAAATCGACCCACTGCAACGCCCACAAAATGGCGAAACCCGAAAACCTATAAAGTGTCATAACTAAGCCATAAATAAAGATATTAAGGTGAAATTTGACACAAAGGATCACATTAGGGAGGGGCATAATTGGAAGTAATTTGTTTGGAAAAGTGGGCGTGGCCCTGCCCCTACTAAGTTTTTTGTACATATCTCGGAAACTACTATAGCTATGTCAACCAAACTCTATAGAATCGTTTCCTTCAGGCATTTCCACATACAGTTCAAAAATGGAAGAAATCGGATAATAACCACGCCGACCTCCCATACAAAGATTATGTTGAAAATCACTAAAAGTGCGTTAACCGACTAACAAAAAACGTCAGAAACACTAAATTTTACGGAAGAAATGGCAAAAGGAAGCTGCACCCAGGCTTTTTTTACCATATCTCGGGAACTACTTCATCGATTTCAATGAAATTCGGTATATATTATTTTCGTAACACCCTGATGACATGTACGAAATATGGGTAAAATCGGTTCACAACCGCGCCTTCTTCCAATATCACGCTATTTTTAATTCCATCCGGGTTTCTGAGTGCGTGTGTGTGTGAATGCGGCATATGCTCCATCATATGGCTTATATCCTACCAATATAATTCATTCTCTCCTTTTCAAATACCTGACTTTTCACATATTCCTTTTTGCTTTGTTTCGCCTTAGTTGTTTACTTATCATTTGTTTTGAAAATTTTTTCGTTCTTTTTTGGATGGGTCGTTTCACACTCACTGAGGCACTCACACTTACTTCGAATTTTATTGAATAAGATACTTGTTGATATTTGTAAGAGAGTTTGTGTGTATAAACCGGAAGTCATCAGGTTGCTCTCTGTTCGAGTTTGAGTCGAAACTTTTAATAGTGCGCGAATAGTGGCGATGGATGACCAATACTATCGCATGAAGCGGTGGTATGGTGATGACATTATCGAAAAATGATCGTATTAAGCCCCTGGAACAGTTGCAATAGCCCGGCCTGCTGGACATCACGGGCGCAATGAAAACTATGCCAGGAAAGGCCTTGAAGGTTATCCTCGACATGCGGCCAATACACATATAAATGAAGTATGAGGCAATGCTTACGGCCAGCTCATGATTATATATCATTGTAGCTAGACTTGGGCAATGTGACCACGAAAATGAGACCGATGTGTAACAAAAAGTTTTATTCCCCAATAAAAAAGAATGTTTTGTGATCGACTGTGTCATCCGACATATTCACGGACAGATGAAAGGGTGAAATAGCAACAGGAGAGCGTTTTTAAATTATAACAATTCAGTCCATCCGACCAAATTATGGGCATAACAAAAGGTCCAAGGTGGGCTTCTGTTCTTACCAGCAAGTCTATAAATATTCTAGTGGATAGACAAATAACAATTAATCCTATCCGTAGAGCCAATGCTAAGTCCCTTTCATTAGCTTATGCAAGTAGGCAATCACTACACTCTGAGAAGGTAACTCGGCTAATATCATCTGGATCCCCGGTCACATAGGAATAGAAAGCAGTAAAAAGGCAGCTGAGTTGGTCCACTCGGAGACAGCTGGAAACACAATTCCCCTAAGCTGCGCCAGACCATTCAGCTCACTCAAGGGTTTTATTTGGCAACGGACCCTAGAGTAACACCTCAGGTCTTGGAACACTTTGATGATTGGCAAATCAAGTAACCAGTAACGCTGAAGTGGTTTTAAGGGGGCCCTTAATATCCATCCTTCAGAAAACGGGAAGTGTGGATTCGGCAGAATTCAGGGTATGCACTGAGAATGATGAGATTCTGGAATATTACGTATGTGAATGCCAAGCCTTCAGTCGGATGACGACGGTTCATTGGATAGTTAGGTTTTTTACCAAGTCCTCTGATCGCAAAGGGCCTAATGATGTCCTGAGTGCGGCACTCTCCCTCTCTTCTGAACCAGCCAACCAACGAAAATTGCGTAAGAACTTAAAGGTCTATAGAACCGACTGCTACAGCTAAATTTTTTGTATACCGCTATAGCCTTTACTTCTTCTTTAGATGACATCCGAAAAAAACATTTAACGATGTTTCTGGTAGTTTTTAGTGCACTGTCACCGAACTCGGGTACAGCAGTAAATGTACACCTCTTTTAAGGAAGTTTGAAGTGCTTCAAAGCAAATAAAAAGAAAGGGTATAAAACGAAACGGGAAATATCTAAAATTAGGATATTTCGTCTTGTCCTCGTTCACCACTAGACCCATTTGCTTCGCTGCCATATTCATTCTGGAGAAAGTAAAACTAACGGCGCGGCTGTTAAGGCCAATGATGTCAATATCATCAGCATACGCCAGCAGCTGTACGCTTTTAGAAGATTGTACCTTCTCGGTTTAGTTCTGCAGCTCGAATTATTTTCTACAGAAGAAGGTTGAAGAAGTCACACGAAAGAAAGTTGTCTTGTCTGAATCCTCGTTTGTTATCGAACGACTCGGAGAGGTCCTTTCCGATCCTGACGGAGCTTTAAATAGTGCTCAACGTCAGTTTTCACAGCCGTATTTCTTCTGCGGGGATACCAAATTCCGACATCGCGGTATAAAGGCAGCTCTTTTTGAATTCTTCGGCCCCCGCCGCTTTGTTATTCTTCAAACGAGTAATTGCTATTCGAATTTCTTCATGATCGGGCAATGGAACGACTGGTCCATCGTCGTCGATTGGGGAATCGGGTTCGAATCTCCTGGTGTTATGCATTCACTGTCATTCAACAGGCCGGAGAAGTGTTCCCTTCCTCTGGTCATCGGTTACTAGGTCACCTCCTTGTGTTCTACAAGAGTATGCTAACCTTCTGTTAACCGCCGCATTTTTTCGTAGAAACACAGCGCACAACCCTGTTTAGGGGATATTTCGGCTTCTCACTTTAGCTCGCCTTCAAACGGATGTTCTTAGGCTACTTAGAGGATACTTGGTCTAAAACCGGAAGTCGTGAGCTGTACGCACTAAAAGACATTTATTGCATATATAACTACATATATACATGCATAGATAACAATCCAACTGTAATCTAAAATTTGTTTCTTAACCGATTTCATCACACACCATGCTAAGCAATCAAACCAAAATTTGATTGATATTTGCTCTTGCCGACGACCAGCCACTTGAAACCAAAAAAATATATGTAGGATAGCCCTTCCAAATAAACTTACTTGGTTCATCTTTATAATTAGCATACACTTTTATTTAAAATACATAAATGTTAAATGTTCATGTACAAACTGAATATGTGAAGTCCGTCCGTTTGACCGTCCTATATGTGTGATGACTGTTTAACGACAGTGCTCTTGTCCTGTTTGTTAAGTTGGTTGTGCCCTATCAGTGCTGCCTATTGTCATAGGTCAGTGTTGCTCTTTGTAAGTGAGGTGAGTATGCGTACGTATTAATAGGTATGTCCACTACGTGTTGTCCTGTCATCGCTTCCCACATATATTTGAAATTTATATTCCTACAAATATTTGGCAACTTATGCCAATGGAGCAGCGCTAAAGGACAAAGTAAATGGCAACGCTCTCCTGTACTCAGCAGCTTCCCATCAGGGTTCCAGCTCGCCATCTCTCCAGCTCCTCAGCTGCTTAGATAGTCGTTAGAACAAAATGATATGGCAGATGAGTGGCGAAGCAACAGAACAAAAAGAACACAAACATACAAAAAATGAAGGTGGATAAGGAAAAAGGATAATCAGTACTTCAAAAAAGCTCTCCTCCACAATTTATGATTGTGTAAGTGTAAATGTGTGCATGTATTTGGCTATACAAAGCCCGACACTCGAAGTGTAACCAAATTCAGACCCTTCGCGCAGCTGTCGCACTGGAATCAGCTGTTTATAAATTTGCTGAGTGGCAGTTCGGAGTATTGTTTACAAGTGTACAAAAGCGTTTTGCCAAAATTGAACGCAAAAAAAAGTTATCAGCGATGGAGTTCAAACATAATAGTGTGATTGTTTTATATTTAGCTGGATAATCACAGCCAGCAATTGTTCGTGAGCTCAAACACCTTAATGTGAATAAAGTTTTTGTTCATCGCACCATCACTCGTTACAATGATACTGGTAGCATGCCATGGAGGGGGTTATCAAAAGACTGCAACGCCACGTGAGATGGTTGGGAAAGTGAAGAAGCGACTTGTACGAAATCCATGACGAAGTGCCAATCAAATGGCTAAAGAACTGAAAATGAGCTCAAGGTCAAGCTTTACAAGTTCCAAAAGGCCCATGATTTCACACCGCAGCAGCTTCGAAGCCGTGGGCAAACAAACATTCCATGGACGTTTCAACAAGACCCAGCACCGTCAGCACAAAGCGCGAGTGAACCAAGAATGGCTGAAAACAACGTTCCGAACTTCATTACGACCACACAATGGCTCTCGAATTCACCAAATGCGAATCCAATGGATTATCCTCTCTGGGCCATGTTAGAGAGCAAGGTCCGAATTAAAAAATACACCAGCCTCAAGATGCTGAAGAAAGCCATTGTCCATGAGTAGGCCAAAATACCGGCAAGTCACATTCGGGCAGCTTGCGATTCGTTTTTTGACCGTCTCAAGGCCATAGTTAAGGCAAAAGGTGGTCACATCGAGTAAAAGTGAATTGGTCCTAAATGTATGATTATTTTCACACATTTTGTACTTTAAAATAAATAATAGTAATTTTCCAAACCGAATTTGGAAATGGCTTTTTTAATTGGTTACACTTCGAGTGCCCTGTAAAATGCTAGTAACGAGCTTGGCAGCTTGCTCTGATAGCTGCAAAAAATTGTTGAAGTGTCACAGCGGTATTTGAGTAAGCTAGTCAGAATGCAAACAATCGTCGGCCCAAAGTACGGGTGAGGGTTCAAAGTGGAGGACAAAAAAAGTTTAAAAGCAGAAAATAAGGAAGCTAAAGGCTGTAGTTGAAAATATAATATTATAAATTTGAATACTGATTTCTAAAAATTTGGTGAGTATTTTGGTTTGGCTTCCATAAATTGGTAAAGGTTGCTATTTGTGTCGTATTAGCTAACACTGAAAATGGACAAATGGAGTTGGCGATGCAAAGAAATAACTAATCCCTCCTAAATGTTAACCTCACTTTCACGTGGTGCCTCTGTTCAAAACGAACAAAACTCTGTCAACCAAGTAAAATCGGTATAACCTTATCACCAGCGTGGAGGAAAGTCCTTCAGCTTGCCAGCTAAATGGTAGAGCGGCTGTCCAGGAACCAGTCTCGGAAGTTAAAGGCCAATCCCCTTCTCATCTTAAATTAATCAGATTACAGAGACCTATAACAACGACATCAATAATTCCGTTAATTTAAAAATGGCCTTCAGCAAGAAAAACAGCTAATGAGTAGGAATATAGAACTAAAAAAATTGTCTTAACTAAGCAAAGAGCTCTAGCGCAACTAACTGCGCGTGCTGACTCGGTTGAAATCACAACAACAACTGACCAATAACTATTTTTTTCTGGTTGCACTGCGACACCTGACCACATTAAAATCCGTCGCCTAGAATAGAAATGGTTTGGGTACACTTTGCATAAACCCGAAGATGATATCATGAGAGCAGCGTTAGACTGCAAGGCTCAAGGGAGACGCAGACGAGAGACGCCGATCAATACGTGGAGGCATCAAGTTGAAGTAAAGTTGCAAGAATCAGACCATTTCTGGAATAAATCAAAACCAAAATGACTCCTCAAAGTCTAAAAAGTCTGCATTAGATTTAAAAAATTGTTAAATAATTGTTTTTTTGCTTCTGACTTCGGATTGATATCCTATGCCAATAGACCCTTATTAAACTGACGGTTAGAATATAAACCAAGAGCTCAACTTAGAGACCTAGCAAATCTTAAAAACATTGGTTCTTCAATCAACAGGAGGTAATGCACAAATAAAAAAGTGGCTTCAATTTATTGCTTTTTCCATTTTGTGGACTGAAATAAGGTAAGATTTGTCTTTACCATTAAAGGACTTCAATGAATGGAGTCCCGGACAACTTTTATGCCCGCATTATTTGGTATACTAATAACGGTTCAACTTAACTTCAAGTCATTTGCGTTGGTATGCCAGCTGAGCATCAATGTCAACATTTGTCTAACTAAGTCAATGGGATTTTGTTTTATTTTTAACAAAATAAAATAACATGAGTTGGTCAGCAAGCGGATAGCCGAAACTGATATGGATGCACACTCACTAACATATGTAGTATATACAAAGTTATGAAATAAAAATTATGCTTATAACTGCACTTTTACATTTTATCATATCAACAAAGTTTAAGTAAAAGTACGTCAGTGTGCTATTCACCATGCCAACAAATTGTTTAATGCTTGTTTGCATTTGTCGGGCATAAATCATGTTGGACGTCAAGCAAATTGTAAAAACAATCGGCCAAAGTAGGGAAACAAGCGGAAAAAAACACTTCAAAACAATAACACAGTGGAAAACATTTGTTCGCATATCAAGCGTGAAAATTGCTTAATATTTTTCTGTCACATTTGCTTATAATAACTTCTTAACTTTTTCAACCACGCTTTTTTATTTCTTTTTTCACTCCTTCTTATGTAAAAATCAGTCAGTGTTTAAGGTTTTGTTTGCATGGATGTTTTCTATGAATAAGTTTTTATATGTATATATGTGCATATGTCCTGACATTGAATGGTACAGGTTACATTTGTTTACTGCAATGTTGATACAAATTTCTGTTATTTGGATTTAGTTTTGAAGAGGGTGCGATATTTAGATGACTTTGTATACAGTTTAAAACAACATAGGTTACGTATACGCAGTGGTGCGTTATTTATTTATTACTGGCCTCGAAGAAGTTGTATTCAATTTTAAGTTAAATTAATAAATATTAACGGAATTGAAAATATTATATCAAACAAAAAATTAAGTGCCTGAATTAATTTTACAAATTCATATTGAGATATATATAATTTCGAACCGAATTTAGTTCTTATCAAAAGCATTAAATTAAACAGCTATTGAAAAGTGTTATCAACTATCTGAAGGCAAAAAATATTGATAAAACTTATTGTATTAAATGTATTAAGTGTATTAAATGTAAATTGAGAAATCCATCATTTGGAATCAAATTCCGATCAGATCAAGAAAAAAAATTATTATTATTAATTAATATTGAGATATTCATAAGTTTGAAAAATTACTAATTTGAAATCAAATTGACTTAAACTCAAAAGAAAATTAAATAGTAAGCATTATTCATTTGCTTATATTTGCATAATTTTCCAAATTTAAAATAAAGTAGTCACTTTTTTTAATTTTAAGTTGGCTTTTATAAATCTAAATTTTTTTAAGAAAATTTCTTTTCGGGAATTTTTGGAATATAATATGAGTAATATGGTTGTCATCTGTTTACATCTATAATTAAAAAATATGTGTATTTTCAAGTTAATTTTATTTAAATTCGCATTATTTGTTACATATTGTATAGAAAAGATTGCCACCTGTTTGTATATAATATAATATAGTTTAGACTTAAAAAAAATACTAAGCAACTTTAAAGAACACTCTATTCAACAAAGTTGTCAACTAGAAAACCGACGTTTCCATTAATTTACTTCAATTTAACCATAAAATATGAGAATGTTTCATAATTAAACAAGTCAATAATCGCAAAAATATTTTTTTTGAATTTAATTAAATAAAATTATTGTAATTTATAGTAAGCACTATCACGAAACAAAGTTGGTGTAAAAGAAATTATAATTAGCGGGTAACCCTTTTTAATCACTTAATTTCTTTTGAACAACTTAAAAACTTAAAAATTTCTTTTCTCTAAAATTTCAATTTCAGTATTCCTTCTGCCCAAAAATAATAATCTGGAACTCATTCAAGTAAAACTTAATTGCGTTTAGAGCAAGTTGCCACATATTTATAAACAATACTTAACAAACATTTTTTAAAGAATCAATCGATTCAACGATTAAAATTATTTAAATATCAAATAATAATTCTTTAATTAAAATACTCAATCTACTAATTACACGTTTCAAGATCGGACAGTCATTACTTCAAAAAAAAAAAAAACAAAAACATTTCATTAAATAATCATTCCAAATGAAGCAAAACAATATAACCTCATTTAAAAATGCTTTTGTTACTCTATTTTTGTTCTTCATATATTTTTGGCAATTTTTTTCTACAAACTTAATACTCTGACTTTTTTCAATGACACAATTATTAAAAAATAATTCATGAAAAAATGTATTGCAATTTAAATTACTGCCGCATTTAGCTTACACATACATATATGTATGTATATTACCGGTTTATTTCGCACAGTTGCAGCATCCGCTGGTACTGGCGGCAAATGGCCACTTTACAGCGTCATCCAAGCGAACGGTTGCGGCCGGCAAAAAATATACACACACATATATGCATATTTACAAAAACACTCTGGCATTTTCAATTACATTGCGCCATCCATCATAACCAATTCGTTTCGCGCAAAATTACTTTCCATATCATTGACCAAATGCGGCAAACGGTTTAAAATGCCAGGTTTTTTAGAGCTTTTGTCGCATCGGCACTATGAAGAGGGAATGTAGCTAAATATGTGTGAATGTATACAAAATAGTTATACATATACATTTCAGGTTCACAACAATAAAAATAAACCTTTTTAGGAGATTATGAAGGGGAAATTTATCACAACCGTGTTTCATATAATGGTTGAGCACATGCAGTACATCACAAAAGGAAAAAATTATGTTACTTAAACGATAAGAAGTTCTTAGCATAACTGTCCCGATGTCAACGCCGTGCCTGAACTGTAATTAGTAGAACTCTCTCCACGAGGGTTTGAAGTTGAGGTGAATTTCTTGAAAATATGTGAAGTCAGAATCTAGTTGATTTAATCTTTGATGGTTACTGTTATGAAATTGTGTTTTTGATTTTTTTTTTCATTATTCTTCAGTATTGTTGAAAATCTGTAGTGGAAAAAATTTCCATAAACCGTAAGATACTTAAGTCGTATAGGTTAAGTTATGTAGGGTTAGGTCGTAGGACTGATTCAAAATCGATTAATTTCACTTAGACAGATATTCATAACTTTTGTTACCCATTAACTCCTTAAAGGTGGATCACCCGATTTTCATAAATTGACGAAGCGTCTTGAACTGACCACAAATATTGGTAGTTTCACCAATTTTTGGAGTGTCTATCGAGATATTTCAATCTGTCTGTCAAAAGCTGAGCAATCGAAAAGGAAATAACAAGATGATTACACCTTATCCTTGATCCGAAAGTCATGGATTCCACTAATACAAATTCTTAGAAACTTTACTGGTTTTGGGGTTCATCGCAGATAAACGACACCTTACTTTAACGTGAAGATACTTTAATAGCTGCCATTTGGAGCTTCATTGTAAAGATACGTGAATCCGTACTCGTATATTCTTGCATCAATTGAATTGAGGATCTGTAAAGTGACTATCAAACTCTCCTAGATCTTTCACAGTACATTTTCGTCCTTCACGGAACTGTCTGTAATATTTTTACTCTGAATATAGAAACTGTTTGACCAAATTATTGAAGGTCTTCTTTGTTACTTATAGTATGACTGATCCTTATCAATTCGGTTGCACCGAAGCTATAAGACACTTCACGATTAAAAACAATTCTCGTCTAAAACTTTATTATGATCGGTGTCAGTTTCTTTTGCAGATATGTGGTCGAACGAACAGGCTTTTCATACAAGCACTTGATTCCGCTCATTCCGTTTTTATGGTAGGTAAATGCTATAGTAGTCCGTTACCGACTTCTTGTCGAAAAAAGAACATGTGCAAAATTTGAGAACGATATTTCTAAAACTATAACTACATATAACTTATATAAAAGTGTATGAAAATATAAAAGCACTAACACGGGCATGCATTTCACTATCAAAGGCACACTTTCCCACATGCCACATCAACAACTAGCAACACACGGCCACATCAGTGCTGCCAACCATTGGCAAATCAATCACTTAAATAATCATTTCGTCTGTCGGTTACGTCAGTCAATTGTTGATGTCACTTTATTGAAGTCTCTCATAATAAAAAGCGAAATATTTGAATAAATAAATGGGCAAATGAATGTGGCAAATTGAGAGCAACGCGTTCATTTATGTTGAAAGGATAAAACCAAAAATAAAAATTATAAATGTGTTGCATTAAATTGGTTTAGTTGTTGCCAGAGCTCTATTAATAATCACTTGTGGAGAAAAATCAGATTTCTGCTTGAAATTTTGATATTGAAATGGCATAAAACAACTCGGATCCTTTGGTTAATAATACATATGTTCAACTGCTGGGTAGGTACTTTATCAAGACTTGATCACTTAAAAGAACATCCGAACGCTTAATGAAATGCATGCTAGATCCATTATGTTCTTAAATAAAATTACAGAGGTTTCGCGATGTTGATTTACTGGAGCCTTTCACAGGGAAATATCATCCAGAAATGAATATCATGATCAGCGAACTTCTAAAATGTTGAAGCTTTCGAATATTTGCTGTGATATTTTCCTTTCCACCATCTGCGGTTAAGGGCTCGGGTTTTCAAAGAAGCACAACAGGGCAATATACCATGAAGTATCGAGTATTTTAGAACCTATATTCGGAGACCACTTTCTTTTTCTATTCAAACCCAGAGTGACCACTACTTATCCATAATATAAACAGGCTATACTAAGTCTCTATTGTTATAAAAGCTTCTCATCGATATATAACAAAATCATATGAGATACTTTCCATCCTAACTATGCTAACGCAACATATAGCCCTAGATTTCTCGCCAAAATCAAAAATAATACTAAAATCCCTTCGTTAGTTGGTGAACAATAACTGTAAAATATGTCAATCGTGTATATTGTTCCCGACCAGCCTGTTCACGGCTAATATACTCACGGCTCATGAATACTTTATTGATAAAGTTTGATTATAAGGTCGGATTCGGTTAACTTCAAATTTCAGTACATGAAACAAAGAAAAAGTAGTGCATTATGAAGAGTCGAATATTGTAAACATATTTTTGAAGATAACTTGGTTGCCGTCTTCAAACTTTCATCAATAAACACATCTACAAAAAGAAGATGATTTCTAAGTCTTAGGTCTCTCGAAATTTTCTCAGTGAGAGTTAACCAAAACTGTAGATTGTAAGGTACTTACTATACTAACACAGCAGCAATATAGTCGCAGTTATTTCGAAATAAAATAATAGTAAAATTTCTAAGGCAACTACTGCAAAAATGCTGCAATAGTGGAAAGCATTTCAATTCAAATGGATTGCTTCTGGGTCCGTCCACAGCTGGATGAAGGATATAGAGATATGGTTTGGCTATTAGATCGAAGGGTCATCTTCTATCTGATGTCTCAAAGCTCGGCAGAAAATGTTGATACGCTTTGGTTATTCGAAAAGTATTTCAACAGTTGATCGAGTGCCCACATACTCGTACACCGCTGCAATTAGATTTCTTATTCAAGTAATTCTAAAATTTTTCATGCATACTTTGAGTTCTGCTGTAAGGTTGAGAATCATACCGGACTGCAAATGGTATAAGACGAGGTGGAAATATCGAAGCTCATCCTTCTTGTTCGTTCCACATTTTCTAGATCAAGGCTTAAACAGATTGGAGATATCCTACAGAACTGGTGGGAACAGAAATTAAACGCCGAGGCAAATTTTTATTGGCCACGAGGCGCTTTGCTGAATTATAAGTTCGAATTACATGAGTTCTCTTTTTAGTGGGTTGTAACCTTCTTCCTCTTTACTGACACAGAAATGGCTTACGTGGTTACAGCCGAGTTAACAACAGCATGCCAGTCGTTTCTTCTTTTCCCAATTTTGGCAATTTTGACCAATTCGAGACTCCAAGTGCAGCCAGATCCTTCTCCACCTGGTATTTCAAAAGGAGTGGAGGGCTTCCTATTCCTCTGCTTCACCCGGCGGGTACTGCGTCGAATACTTTCAGACCTGAAGTGTCTTCGTCCATTCGGACGACATGACCTAGTCAGCATAGCCGCTGTCTTTTAATTCGCGGGGATACCAAATTCAGATATCGCCATAAAGGCAGTTAAAAACAGCTTTGAAATCGACGAAGAGGTTTTATGTGACGATTCTCTTTTCAAGGGCGTTTTCCAAGATTTGGGGTATGGTGAATATCTGGTCAGTTGTTGATTTTCCAGGCCTAAAGTGACACTGATAAGGTCCTATCAGTTTGTTGACGGTGGGCTTTAATCTTTTACACAATACGCTCGATAGAACCTTATATGCGATGTTTAGGCGAGGCTTATCCCTCGGTAGTTGGCGCAGACTGTGGCATCGTATGCTCTGTACATCAGTCACTAGATCACTTTGGGAGGTTCTACCAAAGTATGCTTCGGCCTTGAAAAATTCTGTTAGTCGACGCATCTTTTCGTAGAATTTTCGAGCAATACATTTGTCGGCCAGCTTGTCAAGCTCTTCATTCTCATGCATTTCGGCCTATCTCTTTTTCTGTCTGCAAATGCGTCTCGCTTCCCTCTTTAGCTCCCGGTATCTGTCCTATCCCGCACGTTTAGTAGTCGATCGTAACGTTGCGAGGTAAGCAGTCGGTTTTCTCTCCGCTGCGACTCGGCACTCCTCGTCCTCGGCCGTCCTACTTGGGCACAAATTAGCGATATGTTCAAAACTTCGCTTTGTTGCGGATTGTGGCTAGACGTTCATCCACCAGAGTGAATGACAGTCCTCGGCGACGGAGTCTCTCTCCCACCTACACAAAATTTGTGCTTCTTTATATGACGATTGTAGTAAATGCCGCAAGTACGTCTTTGTCCCGTTCATCGCACTTCTTGGACGGCGGATATGTCAACCTTTATTTTCACGGGAACATCAATCAGCTAGGCAGCGAGACCTTCCCAATTAAGGCAGTGGACATCCCAGGTGCATGCCCTCAAATCGAAATCCTTCACTCGTTTGCTATGGCTGTTTGTTCTTTTTTAATTGGGGGCCATTCTCTCTATAAATGCCTAATCCGAAGCTTTATTGTGGGTCTTCTAGATATTTAAAAGGCGTAATTCTGCTGCCATGCACTGAAGAATTATCGTAGAGCTAATTTAGTGCGTAAGCAGAAAGTCGCGTGCGGGTCCATTATGCCTCATTGAGTAAAGCTGATGTCAAAATCCTTCTGAACACCCTTCCTTTCCCCTAAAGTTTCTTTTAAATCACTGATTAAACATACTTTTACGAAATTAATAGCTCACAGCTATCCAGCAAGTAATTCTTCTTCGCCAAGAGCCTTTTATTACTTTATTAGCGGAATAACAAATTATATGTCCTTCTACAATCTCGCTTTTTATTATAATCAAACTACCAATTTCAAGCTTTACTTATCCTGTGAACATTTGGAGGATAAAGCGCAGCCGAGGAGACACACATGATGAGGTTGATGAAGTTAAACGAAGAAGTTGGAATTGAAAAAGGAGCGGATGGAACAACAACACAATGTGATCAAAGCAACAGATGCATCTATAATCCGCAAAATCTCTGTGGAATAACGAGTGAGTGGTCGCGAGCCATGCATAAATTATTTGTTCTCATAAGTGAAGGAAATCCAAAAACAAAAAGCGAAAGATAAGAAACGAAAAATGCATGAAATGAAAAATATAGGAACAAGTACGTGCACACAAATCAGAAAAGACCAAAAAAGAAGTAGGTAGGTCAAATGACTTTTTGATTTGCCTCCGGTTGCAATTGCTATAAATGTTTGAATTGAAAAGCGGAAGTATACAAAAAACTAAGAAGATGAAGCATGAAAGCATTCATTGGTGGCTGAAACGAACACACCGAACAGCAAACACGAACATACAAATGAACTTGTATATAATATATATGCTTATACTCATATTTTCTACATATATGTACTATATATATACATATGTACATAGGGTACGTTGCCTGAGTGTGTGTTTGTGTGACTGTGAGTTAATTGATGAAGAGAAAAATGATTTTTCAACACAAAAAGCCTCAAATGTGACAGTGCGAGGGACTGACATTGGATTTAGTACTCAGCGGAAGGAAATTGCTCAATTATCTGAGCACACATACAAATATACGTGCAAGTGCACGCTTGCCTGACTATATGTGAGCAATAAACAACTGACGACCGCTGTCTTTTCGGTGCGCAGCGCCAGACATGCACGATTTGGATGATATAATCAACGAATAAAATAGGAATAAAAATAAAAGAGAATAAAATAAGTTGAATTTCTGCTAAATTTGATGTAAATGTAATACTTAATATTTGACCGTGATTATTTCTATATAATTTAATTTAATTTTTTTCTAATAATGCAGAAAGTTACTACAACACCCTTCACTAATATAAAATATTCTTTACAATAACTTCATTTCGATTTTTCAGTTTGCAATGCAACTATTTCAGTGATCCGATCTGAACAATTTATTCAAAGCTTAGACCATTGCCTTACACAATATTCCATGCAAAATTTCGGGAAAATATCTCTTCAAATAAAACAGTTTTCCATACAAGCATTTGATTCCGATTATTCAATTCGTATGGCACTTTAGAATATAATGTTCGCTACCCGCGGTGACGACAAAATATGTGCACAAAATTTCAGATCGATATCTTAAAAACTGAGGGACTAGTTCACGTTTCTACAGAGGAACATGGCTTAATTGTCTTAGCACTTCTTGTTGATAATTTATATATACATATATTTTATAAGACGACGCTTCTTTATGGGTTTAACAATCTTCGTGGGTATTAAAATTACAAACTTAAATTAACTATAGTAAAACATGATTGCCATATTCACGAAAAATCCTCGCAAATAATATGTTCTTTCTTCCTCTCTAAAGCTAAAAATACACGCTGCGTCACTCTTCTTTATGCAAACACAACACGCCGCTGCCTTGACGCCTATCCAAGTTGGACTTTGAACGTTTACTTTGCCTCACTTAACGCAAGTGTCGCTGCACGTCCACAGCTTCTCAGCGGATAAATTCTTTTATTAATTCCGATTCATTACTTTTATAGCCACCACCAAGCATATAGACGCCCATCGCCCATACGGAAACGCCTATTCCTGTTTGCTCATGCAGCGCCGTTTTGTTTTTGTCCTTGCAATTAATGTAAATGTTTTGATAATTGTGTTCTGTGGCGTGGCGTATACGTAATATATTTAGATATGAATTGCTTAAACTAATCGCTGTGCCGCCTCGCATTGCCTCCTTTTTCTGTCTAGCAGAGCTTCTGCTTAGAGTGCTTTTCTCTCCTCCTCAATCGGCTGTTATATCGTTTCCGCGCAGAGGCTGGCGAATTTCCGGGTTGTGTTTCGATTGCTTTTTGTTGTCTTTGTTTTTTGTTGTTGTTGTAGGTTTTATTACCTTGTCATTCTTTTAAATCGTTTGACATGCTTTATTTTAAGGATGTACTTGGACCTCTCATCCTCCCAGAGGTGTTACCGAGTCGATATGGTTGGAGTGAGAACTGGTAAGCAAGATGCAGGCGCGTGGTTATAGCTAGTATGGTAACTAATTTTGGAATAGTTGGTTCAATATCTTTCCTCCATTCTAGATATATCCCTTAAATATATCATATTATATATACCTATGAACAAAGAAGCATCCCACATTATGGGATTTGGAATGTCTGCTTAAAAGATCTTACTAAACTACTTTGGAACAAGTAAGGAAGGGCTAAGTTCGGGTGTGACCGAACATTTTATACTCTCGCATGGTAAAGTGATAATCGAGATTTCATTATTCGTCATTTAAATATTTTTCAAATACCGTATTTTTGTAAAGTTTTATTCCGCTATCATCATTGGTTCCTAATGTTTATACTCGTATTATACAGAGAAGGCATCAGATGGAATTCAAAATAGCTTTATATTAGAAGAAGGCGTGGTTGTGAACCGATTTCACCCATATTTCGTACATGTCATCAGGGTGTTAAGAAAACATTATATACCGAATTTCATTGAAATCGGTCTAGTAGTTCCTGAGATATGGTTCTTGGTCCATATGGGCGGCGCCACGCCCATTTTCAATTTTTAAAAAAAGCCTGGATGCAGCTTCTTCTGCCACTTCTTCCGTAAAATTTAGTGTTTCTGACGTTTTTTATGAGTCGGTTAACGCACTTTTAGTGATTTTCAACATAACCTTTGTATGGGAGGTGGGCGTGGTTATTATCCGATTTCTTCCATTTTTGAACTGTATATGGAAATGCCTTAAAAAAACGGCTCTGTAGAGTTTGGTTGACATAGCTATAGTAGTTTCCGAGATATGTACAAAAACTTAGTAGGGGCGGGGCCACGCCCACTTTTCCAAAACAATTGGGTCCAAATATGCCCCCTCCCTAATGCGATCCTTTGTGCCAAATTTCACTTTAATATCTTTATTTATGGCTTAGTTATGACACTTTATAGGTTTTCGGTTTCCGCCATTTTGTGGGCGTGGCAGTGGGTCGATTTGGCCCATCTTCGAACTTAACCTTCTTATGAAGCCAAGGAATACGTGTACCAAGTTTCATCATGATATCTCAATTTTTACTCAAGTTACAGCTTGCACGGACGGACGGACAGACGGACGGACGGACGGACAGACGGACGGACAGACAGACACCGGATTTCGACTCTACTCGTCGCCCTGATCACTTTGGTATATAACCCTATATCTGACTCTTTTAGTTTTAGGACTTACAAACAACCGTTATGTGAACAAAACTATAATACTCTCGTTAGCAACATTGTTGCGAGAGTATAAAAAATAGAGGCGTGCTTCAAAGTAGATAACAAGTATTTAAGGGTTATAATAAATATATTCGCCTTAAAAATTCCTTGCTCGAGATGGGTTTTAGATTCATAGTCTATGTTCAGCATGATCCGTAGACCTTGTTAATGGACAAAAATAACTCGACCACTGAACCAAGTAAAACTTGTGGTCGTTCTAGTTTTGATATCCCAGATCGAGAAAGCCTTTGCAGCAAATATTATCTGTGGCTTAATAGAGGAGAAACAAGCAGAAACCTTTACTTCGGCTGTACCGAAACTATAATACCCTTTACAGGTGCTTTTCTTTTAGCAAATACATGGCATATAACCAAATCTGGAAACGTAATCGGTCAATTGTCGTCGGAAGTGGGCAGCTTCTTGGGGAAAAAGAGGGTCTGCCAAATTTCAAATCGATATCTCACAAAAGCGACTATTTTTCGTATATACAGACGAACGAAAACATTTGTATAGATAGTCCAACCTACAACTGTTTTAAATTACAAAATTCAAACATGGGTGTCAATGAAAATTTTAAGTAAATCCGACATATAATTTTCGAGTTTTTCGATAACACTATTCAACACATCTGAAGAAAAGCTTGCAGTTGATGTGCTAAGAGGTCTGTATGGTATTTGAGGTATCCTGATTATGACTTTGATTTTAAAAATGTTCCATTATATAAACCTATTTTGTCACTTTAGTAAATGGCGGTGGTTTGACTTTTACACTCCTTAAGAACAACAGCAAAATCCTACTTGGAAGTTTTTTCCGAAGAACCGAAAATTTTCTCCTGACATCAGGCACTATATCATCTATTAACAAAGCCCATTTTTTGTCAGTTTGACTTTACTTGAATAGTGATGATCACCACAAAGAGTTTCGGTTGAAGCTGGATCAACACATTACTTTTAAAATTATTCTTTTTCAAATTCTGTCGAAACTTTATTGATTACCGCTATGTTTCCAGTTTTGAAAAATAAAATAATTTGGGGGCAAACAAATTATTTAAAATAGTAATTTTTTCATGTCTCTGCCTACATCTAACGTCTTCAGGTTAATAAGTCATAGTAAAGTAAGGAGTGGGTATTAAACTTCAAATGTACTCTATGAAACCCCTGGTGATGATAATGTTATTAAGTCTACAACTTTGCTTCCGCCATTTTTTTGTAAATTTAAAGCTTTATTGTATAAAAACGGTTACAAAAATGTTGTTCAAAATTGTCGCTAGCTACTACTTTTGACCATCTTTCTGGCAGCATGCGTATTCGACGAAAGGACTCCTCATTTTTCGAGTCGATCCAAGTATCAATCCAATTTTTGACTTCTTCATAAGATCTGAAGTGCCCGTTAGCTAGACCGTGTGCCATCGATCGGAACAAGTGGTAGTCAGATGCAGCAACGTCTGGCGAATACGGCGGGTGGGGTAAGATCTCCCATTTCAGCGTCTCCAAATATTTTTTGACCACCTTTGCGACGTGAGGCCGAGCATTGTCATGCTGGAGAATGACTTTATCGTGTCTTTCCTCGTACTGTGGCCGTTTTTCTTTTAGTGCTCGGCTCAAATGCATCAATTGCGTTCGGTATCGATCTCCTGTGATGGTTTCGATTGGCTTTAGCAGCTCATAATATATCACCCCCAGCTGGTCCCACCAAATGCAGAGCATGACCTTGGCGCCGTGAATGTTCGGTTTTGCCGTCGACGTGGAGGCATATCCAGGCTTTCCCCATGACTTTCTTTGCTTAGGATTATCATAGTGGACCCATTTTTCGTTGCCAGTTACAATGTGATGTAAAAATCCCTTTCGGGTCTTACCGTACATATCCGAAAGCATTCGATGAGCCTCAGCCGCACTTTTCTTGGAATTAAAAAATAAAAGCAAAATTTCCGCAAATGTCAAGAATTCGGCTCAAAAAGTGACATTTTCAGTTTAGAATAAATTTTGGATGCAAACAGATCTCTACAAATATTTTGTTGGGTTAGTGTTGACACAAATGTCCAAAATCGATATAAAACGGCAGCAAAGTTGTAGACCTAAGACTAATACAGGGTTTTCCAATAAGATTGTTATGATTTATTTCAAAAAAAAAAAAACACAAAAAAAAAAATCCAATCGATAAAATTAAGTTCTAAATATAACATCATTCTTTTGCAGGAACGAAGTCGATGAGCCCTATTTTCAAATACTTTTTCCATTAAATCAAGTCCTATGTCATGAATAGCACATTCAATATTTACTTCTAAAGCTTGAAGAGAATCTGGCTTATTGCCAAAGACTAGTAACTTCAAATAATCCAACAAGCGGTAGTCTAATGATGTTAAATCATAACTACTTGAAAGCCATTCAATGTGACAATTTCGTGAAATAATCGAATCTCCAAACTTTGCTCGCAATAATTCGGTTGTTGTATGTGCTGTGGGGCACGTAGCCTCGCCTCGTTGGAATCAAATGTTATCAATATCAACTTCTTCTAATTGCGGCCATAAAAAGTTGACTATCATCGGTCTATACCGCTCTCCATTGAGAGTAAAGGTGTAATCAGCTCCATTTCGAGAGCTGATTACACCAGACCAAAAACCACACTAAACTGTCAATTTATCTGAATGGAAAGGTTGTTCGTGAATAATATGTAGATTTTCTTCGCACCAGATCGACATTTTTGTTTATTTACCGCACCACTCAGATGAAATTGAGCTTCAACGGAGGATACTCTTGGAAAAATCGTTATCGTTTTCAAGTTGGACAATGTTTGTAAACATTGTTCTTGCGTATATCTTTCCGTGATGAAATTGTAAACATTACTGAATAAAATAAAAACAAAAATTACTTATCATGACATTTTAAAATTGACCGAAACGGCACTTCGGAATCATATCATCCCTTTTGGAAAACCTTGTACTTGGGAATCTTCACTGTCATATCGTACATTTTATTAAACGCTTTCATGTTGTCCGAAGGTAAGTTCGGAAATCCACAGCAAATACTTAGAGAAATCATAAACTCATTTTCATGTTAGGCTTAATTAAAAGGCGTGAAGTGGATCCGATTTTTTATACGACCAAAGAAGAAAGAGTTAGCTCGGTCCCAGATCATATGGGAAATGTTTTCTGTCATTAAAACAACAAAAATATCTTTTGAAATGAGTAAACTAAGCTAAATACAGGAAACATTCGTTTTTTTAATTGGCACGGCCTACAAATTGACTGCTTCTTTACAAAGCAAGATTTTGGAATCAAACTAAGTTTGGGGAATATGGTGCGCCCTTTACCGAAATGGCCAGTTAAAGTGACAGCCAGAGGTATTGGAATGATGTACTTAATTGGGTAATTCCCATATCTATCACATAATGATTTCGATTAATTCCGTTTATTATTCAAGCTTTTCGGCATTGCCTTGTTTTCCTGCGTGACCCTTTGGACCTTGTTGACGTGTGGTGGATATTCTTAGGAAAGTCATTCTCGCCACTTTAAGAAAGTTGAATTTAAATCATCTAGACACTTTCTTCTCTACCGTCCAGATTTTCACAAATTAAGATTGTAATATCAAGTGTGACACATTCGGCGAACCTAGCAAAGTGTCTGAGATCTGTATGAACCGCTTTAATAACTGTTTGATAAGCTCAAAACGCTCCGTTGATCTACGAGGATCTGTTAATGTATTTTTAAGAATTTTTAGGTATCATAATAGAAAAATGTTCACTGCTGTTTAAGTGAGATCCAGCGCTAACGGCACGAAAATCAATCCTATGACGAAACGTTACTTATCCACCCTTTTTCTTATTTTTCTTTACTGGCGGAAACACCTCTTACGTGGTTTCTTCTTTTCGCTATTTGACGCCAATTCGAGATACCAAGTACAGCCAGGTCCTTCTCCACCTGATCTCTCGAACGGAGGGGAGGTCTGCTTCTTTCTCTACTTTCACCGGCGGGTTCTGAAAAGAAAGCCTTCAAAGCTGGAATGTTCTCCTCCATTGGGACAAAATGATCAAGCCAGCGCCGTATATTTCGTACAGCTTATTATTCCATCGACTGCGGTACTCGCCGTTGACTATGCACAATTGACCAGCTTCACACTCTTATAGAAGATTGTACCTTTCTTCTCTATTTAACACTGCAGCTTGTAATATTTTCTTCAGTAATAGATTGAAAAAGCCACATTATAGGAAACCTTGATTGGTATCGAACGGCTTGGAAGGTCCTTCCCGATCCCGACGGAGCTTTTGGTGTTGCTCAACGTCAGCTAACACAGCCGTATTAGCTTTGCGGGGATATCTTAGCCTAACCTAACATAATATTCGAGCGACTAGTTCTCCGTAAAAATCCATCTTCCGCGTTCATTAGAAGCAAATTTGGACCAATAAAACAATTGTCTCCTTTCCCCAACAATAACCAATTGAAATTTGCCGCATTGCGTGGCATGCTACACACAACAGCGCCAAATAAGAACTTTTATAGCTGCATAAGGCTCAATGCGCGCTTATCCTTCCACTGCAGCGGCGTGTGACCGGTAAATCCCCTTTGGCGCAACTCAATAAAACGCAAACAAATTGCTTTCAAATTGCCAGTCACCTCATCGCCAGCCCTGCCCTCACAACCTAACCCCAGCAAGAGCCGGCGCTGACACTGGCAGGCGAGCAACCAACTGGTGGCACGCGTTCGCGGGCACCGCCGCCTCCTTATTTGGCGTCCGTCGCACGCTAAATATGACATGACCCCAGGTAAAGTGTGTAATGGAATGTAATTACAATCATATTCATACCGCAATAACATCACATTTCACAGCCTACACACATATGAATGCGCGAGCCGGAATGCCCAGCCTATCGCATATAGCAGTACAATTGAGCGCTCAAAACAGTGGAGTGGCATGTGGCCGGCGGCCACAAAAGAAACGCGACCGCGCTGCAAACTATCGATATCGATATTCTGGTGATTTGCGTGCTAGTTGTTGTTGTTATTTTTGTAAAAGCCACACAATGAAGTTGCCACATGCGCTTTGCCAGAATGTGCCAATATGCGACTGCCAAAAAATGTTGCACGAACCAAAATCAATTCGTTCTCCAGCAAAGCGCTTTGAGTTGGATGACGACGCCGGGGAGTGTTGCAGGCTCAAGCAAATAACCGCGTTCCAAAGAGAAAAATCAAAAGCTTTATGGAGACGTGGGTGTTGCATGCCTGAGTTTTGGGCAGCTGTGGTCGTTGTGGCCGGTGTGTTTTGTGTCGGGTAATTGGCCTGACTGGGTGGCTTTGGTGCTTTTAATGGAGTTATGCTGTGGTTCCGCCAGTCCAAAAGCGATTGGCATGCTTTAAGGCGACAAAACTGTCACTTAATAAAGTTCAATAAATATTTGAATAGTTTCGGATTTGCTGTTATTTGTAGCAAAAGATAAAAAATCAATTCAGCAAAGAATATGTTTATATTTTGTGCGGATATGAGAAAAGAATGTGCAAGTAACAAGACACCTGGATAAAATTTGCTTTGCCGGCAGTGCCAATAACAACCTGCCTTACTGCAGAATTTTTTTCCGATTTTCGTGTGATAACCACCTATTGAATCGTGTGGATGGTGGACATACCAAAAACACTTAGACTACTAAGCAGAGGGAATTCAGTATCATGAAAGTTGTGATGAGAGGGCGGTTATTTCAAAAATAACGGTAGATTCAAAAGGTATGTTATATGTCTATATATAAGACTTACATATATTCATAATTCTTATATATCTTATGCTTCTAGAGCTATTCACATTTTCGTGGGTGGGAATTGTTATAACGAGATAATGAGAATTTTTAGGCAGAAGCCCCTGGAATAATAAAAAACTGATTCTGTCAGAATTTAAGACATATAATAATATAAAAAGCTTACCAGAGAAAATTTGCAAATTTTAACCCAATTTACACAGTTTATACGTATAAACGCAACATATATAGAAATACGGGTACCGTGATCTCTTCCGGCCAAGGAGTGAGGGGGAGCTTCTTTGTTTTGTTTCGCTATAATTTTGAACAGCTGACTGTCACTAGTACTTATAAGATCTTAAGCACTCCATGAACCCGAGTAGAATGAGAGAGGTCTCAAAATCTTCCTACGTTCTGTAAGAGGTCTACCGTTATAAAATAGATATACCCAGTTGATACATATGCGGTTATGTTAAAGAATTTATTTTATTTTATTATTTTGTTTTTTGCAAAAAAATAAAAAATAGATGTGAATAGACTTCAAGGTACTAAAATTAGAGCAGCCAATCACGCGGGATTTCAGTTTCGTCGATTTCGTTTCAGGAATTTTGAAGTCAAAGCGAAG
The DNA here is from genome assembly GCF_016617805.1 of Bactrocera tryoni. NCBI lineage: Eukaryota > Metazoa > Arthropoda > Insecta > Diptera > Tephritidae > Bactrocera > Bactrocera tryoni. The sequence goes on from NW_024396120.1 coordinate 47,076, forward strand.
CCAAAAATCAACGAGTCCGACCGATATGTAAGCACTGTTACCCAAGTGCTATACATTTCACAAAAAACTCAATGGATCGAATTTACATATACGAATCGACGCCGAATCGCAACCAAATTAATACTTTTCTGAAACGATTGGTTACTGATGATGAAAAATAATAAACTTAGTCGAATCGTGGCGAACCTGCTCAAAAGATGATCAAGCCCGATTTGATAGTCAGGAAGATTTTGTTAGGTGTTTGATGGAATTGGCAGGGAAAACTCTTAATACGGTTGTTAACAATTGGACCGTCTTAACTAAGTAATTTTTCAGAAGCGGTCTACCTTGACCAATGGGAGAAGAATTTTGTCCCATCAGAGCAATACTAGGCCCCACACCCGATAGTGACTCGCTCGCTCGAAACTCTGAGAACTTGCTTGCGAGGTATTTATGCATTCATTTTATAGTCCGGACCTGACATCATGTGTTCTATTTGCTGCTGCCTATGGCGAATGATTATATTGGTGGAAAATTTGACTCAAGAGAAGCTTATGAAAGGTTCCCAATAAGTACGAGAGAAGGTAGAGTACACTTAGATGTGTGTATATAGTATGTATATTCATTAGCAACAATACTTATACCCAGAACAAAGTATATTAATTTTGCTACGATGTGTGGAAGACCTAAAAGGACTTTGTTCATAATTTAAAATTCTTAATTTGTTCTTCAAAATCTTTGTCGACTCTCTTGGCCTCAATGCACCTGCGCTAAAGTTTTTTTCAATCTGCAAAACAGTTGTTAAAGTCATTTTAGGGAAATAATAACCTTCAATGCTCGTAGCGATCCAAATTTATTGTCTTCAATTGACACAAAACGGTTCCCTCGGAGCGGTCGTCTAAGTTTGCTGAATAGCCAGAAGATACTCGGAGATAAATCAGGCGAATACGGTGACTGTGACGCGATGTTGGTTGAAAATTTGTCTAAAAACTCATGAAGAATCAATGCAGTACGCGAAAACCAAAGAGTTGTGAGCCCATAATTTCGGTCTCTTTTTACGAATAGCTTCGTTCAAATGACGCAAAACACTCAAATAGTATTCTCTCTTAACAGTTTGGCCGATCGGAAGGAATTACGAGTGCACCACACCTCGATAATCGAAAAAAGCGGTCAACACGGCTAACCTCTGCCACGATATTCGGCCGATTGATCGTCTGTCTTCGGGTCGTAAGCATAGATGCAAGACTCTTCACCTGGTAGGTGGAAAGTATTACTTCACAGACGTTAAAAACTCTCTGTTTTTCAAAAAAATTTACTGATTTTGTAACCAGTCGTGCTTTCACATTTTCTTAGACTTCTTAGTTTTCACTGATCCTTCCAATAATCTTACGATGCTGGTAAGATCTCTATTAATCGTTGGTTCTCAAGCACCAATATCTTTATTTTTATTGACGTGTTGGACATCAGTTGATGTTGATGGCCATCCTGGACGTGGATCGTCATTAACACGTTCTTGACTTTCTTTGAATAATTTGAACCAAACAAAAACACGTGCTCGCAACAAACAATTCTCACCGCACACTAAATTTGATGGAACTTCTTCGTTGAATAATTTCACTCGTAATAATAGCCAAATGCACATAATGAACTTCAGAAAGATAAGTGTATATTAAGCACTAATGATTATTTTGTTGTAACATTTGGCAATGCTATCACTGAAAGAAAAACTGATCTAGAAAAAAATATTTCGACGAATGGGTTTTTGCACGAAATTTAGATTAAAAAGTCTTACTATTTCTTGCCCACAGTATAAATGATCAGCATAACAAACTGAGTCGACTTAAGGTTTTAAAGATATCGACTTGAAATTTCGCATATATTGCTTTCTGACTGAGAAGCTGATAACTTGCCGGACGCAGCAATCTTGGACAACTATAACAAAGAGCTGTCATACAAACTGACTCATCGAATTCAGGTTCATGTATAGAAAACTTTATTATTTGGTAAGGTATCTTCCTGAAATTTGGCACAGACTATAATACAAGACATTGCTAGAATTTCTAAAAATATTGTTAAGATTGCATCCATAAAGCATATAGCTGCCATATAAACCGATCGCTCCAAATCAAGAAAAAGTTCTATTTATATTCTCTTGTGCTATAAGAAATACAACTGTAAAGGGCATTACAGTTTCAACGCTGTCGAAATTAGAGTTTTTCTTGTTTTAATTTAACTAATAGCTTCTCTCAATTAGCGATTACCATCATTTCGTCAAAGACCATCTATAAGTTATCGTTGAAGTAATCGCCTCGGTATAAAAACTTCAAATTAATTGTCACACCTTGTAACCATGGCAAATTTTAATCAAATTATATGTAATCGGCTTGAAATCGAATTTTAATTGGTTGTATATATAAGCTTCACAAACACACTTACCTCTGTGGCACAGCAGCTTCTTCAACATTTTTAAGAAGACTCATTTCTACTTAGTCTCAACTGATAAACTGCAGCCGCAAAGCGATGTCATATAAATTTTCGGCCTATTAATGACAACTGCGACAATAAGGCAGGAGAGAACAAAAACACAAATATGACAACGGCAATAACGGAATGTGCGTGCCACGCACACACACTACTACACTTAATACCTCGCCCATAAACATAAATAACCGATTGCAGTCAACGGTTGGTATTTTAATGAGCCGAAACATATTTGAATTATCAATTAAAGCAGCAACAACACGGCCACCTTACACGCCCACTTGTTGCGGCGACAAGTGCAGCAGCCACAGCAAAACGAAACGAAAAAACAACAAAACACGAAACATACGTGGCGAAGACAAAAGCGACAAGTGGCAGTGGCAACAAGCAGCCGTCGCTTTGGCGTGTGAATGTTGGCGGCCAATAACAAAGCATAACGAATGCAAATGACTGTCGTAGGTAAGACACGGTCGTGGACGGTTCGTACCCACAGCTGCCGCCCATTCACTCGGCGACAGCGGACACACAAACGCATGAACCCACAAGCTGAGACGGTAGACGGACAGAAGACGGGGTACAGACAGCCGGAGAAAAAGTCAATTCAGTTGACCGAGAATGAATGAGACCTTAAGTGAGGCGGCGCATTTAATCTGAGTCATGGCAAGAAATCACTGAAATAAAGACAGCGACATTGGACAACGGCGACAATGCTGACGGTGACAACGACGACTGTCAAACTGATTAAAATATAAAAATTTCAAGCAACAAATGCGAAAGTGAAGTAAGTAGAACGCAGAAAAGACGAAGCAAAAAGTGCCACAGAAGTCAGAAGACAGTGAAATACCGCAGTCAAATTAGCATTTCCGCCCCCGTCATCACCGCGAGGTACATAGAAGAAGTGGCTACTAAGAGTACATGTGAGCAAACACCAAGCCCCGGAGGCAGGTAACCAAATAACCAAGAAAACGGCATAAAGAAATCAACACAAAAACAAATAAAACACTTGCAACGCATTTGTGGCACACACAGAAAACATGCAACGTTTGCACTGCGGAGCGCTGCACAAGTGAGTTAATGTCCGAACGAATGCAGAAATCAAATTCGCCAGAAGAAGAAGTCGCGCGCACAGACACGACGGTAACGACAAGCGACACAGCAACAATAACAGCGTACTTGCGTCGTCTGTCTGCCACATATACGCATGCGCAACACTGCCAAGCAAATGGACGCGCACTGTTATCAACTAAGGGGACGCGCAACAGCAAACGTGTACACCCACCGGACAGGTGCGTTGCAAATTCCACGCTTGCGCAGACGCGCCGCGTCCCGCATGCAGTCGGAGATTTGCCACCGACGCGTCGCCGTCAAGACAAACAACCGATTAGGAGCACTGGTTGGTGCCCGTTGCCTGTTGCCGGTTTGTTATCTGCCGCTGTTGCTTGATATGTCTGCGGCGCGCCGATGTGGTTGCAACCTGCGAGGACATTCGTAATGTCATTTAAATTACATTAAATTATTTGAGGGCAAAAAATGGCGACACAAATAAATTCGTTAAAATGAGTGTACAAGAAGCTGGATTTGATGTGGATGCGGTGCTGAGACGGTACGCAGGTTGGCGTGGTAGAAAGCGAATACGAACTTGTGAATGCGACAGACACTGGAAAAAAATTTTATGATTGCATATATGTAGTTAGGAAAGGATGTATTTTCTAATAATTTTTTCTTAGCCGCCTTAAAACGGCTGATGGATTTTTAGAGAATATTCTTAATCTCTGAAACTCAGAATTTCTGGAGGTCTTTACAGCATTTCTTTACTTATGTACCGAACACGTTAAGGGAGCGATTTTTTGACTGAAAGAGTCTCGAACCAAGTTGTTGTCTATCTCTCTTCCAAATTTCCCCCACGCTTGAGACAGCTTCCTTGCAAACAGATGCCGAACGTTCGTCATACCGGCTATTTCGCACTTGGCAATTCTGACCTATAGTTACCGCTACCCGCTTCCACTCAATATGGAATATGGCTCCATTCTCGATGCTACTATCAAAACACTCGAGATCAGTAGAGCCTGCAAGTTTAGCGATTTTCATCTCCGCCAACATGCTGTTCCGATTCTGGCCCTACAATCCTGCCGCAGCATTCAAGTTTTCTCTCTCGAAACGAGTCATTGGCATAAATCTAATGGAGTCAAATATGAGAGAAGATGCTGAAAAAGTTGACCATGAGATCGGTCTGATAGTAACTCGATACTTTCGATGCAGCGATGCTCTGACTTCATTAACCAATCTAAAAATATGTTTTCTGGAGGCCTGCAAAGTAGGCCTCAATGACTGCCGATAGCCTGCTCATTTCATTAAAAATGTCTCTTTCTCATAGTTTAAAACAAAATAAAACGCGCCAAAAAGTCAACAATCTGTTGCTTTGTTTTTGGCAAAAGGGTACTTGCCTTAATTCAGCATCGAATCGACGCAATAACTCGTAACAGTAGCGATCTGTGATTGTTTTGCCGTTCTCCAAAAAATCCGCATAGATCGCACATTTTGAATCCTACAAAACGGTAGCCATCAACTTTCCAGATAGGATAGGTTTGTCTAAGCCTTTTTCACAACAATCTCGGCGGTGAACCCTACAGTTCCGATTATTAATTGCTTTGTGGTGTATATCCTCCGAATCCAAGCTTCGTCGACAACGTCCGGTGTGTTTTACGTGGGCACCTGCTGACGACAGCCTTACTCCACGGCGCTCAAAAGCACAGCGGATCAAATCAATGCGTTGATCAGCGCCCTGAGAATGCAAAGCATTTTCAGTACCAATTGGCGTGTGGAATGGACACTAACCACCTTGGTAGGGTTCGAGGCCCATCTAAAACCTCTGCCGTGCTTTGGGTCCGGCATGCCGGTTGCAATGCAACTCCACATTCGAACTGACAAAGCCAGTTCTTCCCGCGATTTGGGTTTCAACCACAACCACCACGATACTCCCCGAGGGCCAGTACCGTAGAGCAGGTTGGAGCGAACTCAAGGGCTCCTGCTCCCCGTGGTACCAGAATTAAGTCTCCGGTCAGACCTCGTAGCCGAAACTACTACCAGTTGAGCTTCCATACGGCTCTGGACTGGTGGCCAGGGGTTGGACCCCATACACACATCCCTAACACACCCCAATCATACAGAAACTAACCCTAACTTCCAGCTAACCGCCTTCGCCGCTTAAATAATTCACGCGCAAACGACCCTAACTGTTCGGTATTCCGACTAGTGGAGATCACACCACTAACATCTAATCGTCCATCCGTCCAGCTAATCCCCATACCACCCAGATCCCTAATGTTCGAGTACATCGGGCACTCCGCAATTAAATGCGACCAGTTTTCTAAAACTGCCCCACAAAAACACCCCGACGTATCCGAAAGGTGCCTCTGATGCAAAAATGCATTCAGAGGCCCATGCCCCATGTAAGCAGGAAACCCAGACTGAGACAAAATCTGAAGTCTGGGTTATCCACTAACGAACCCCACGTCCCGAATGTACTCGTACGTCACTCGGCCGTTAGGACTATTGTCCCAACGTTCTTGCCACCTACACCTAACCCTATCATCTTGGAGCCTCTTGCTCCCTAGATATCCCTCCCCCTCCACATCATCGTCAGAAATCCAGTCATTCCGCAGCATAGACACACTCAAACCCCTTCTTAACCTGAATGCAACAGCACATTGTATGACAATCAGGTCAAGACGGGGTGCACCTAACAAGACCTGCATCGCATCCGTAGAGACGGTGCGACATACAGGCAAACAAGCAAGCATCATGCAACGCTGGATTGAGAGGAGTTTTTGAGAGACCCCAGACATTCGTGGCTGTCTCCCACCATACAGGGCTCCATAAGTGGCACAGGCCACAAACAAGCCACGATATATGGTGTGCGAACAACACGACGTCCGAGACCCCAATCGCTCCTCAAAATCCGTCGTATTTTGCCTACAGTTGCCTGCAGTCGCTCCTTCACATTCGCCAAGTGTGGAGTAAAACACATCCTTTCACTCATGGTCAGTCCCAGATATTTGACTTGTGTCACATATCTGACGCTGACCCCGTTCAATTCACGGACCCAATCGGTGGACGACCCGATGACAATCTACGCTTTCAGCAGCATTGCCACCGTTTTGTCCATCGATATGTCGATAGGCCCCACTCTAAACCCCAAGAATTAACGATCTCTAAGAGATCTCCTCCCGCCCGTTCTAGCTCAGACCTCGAGCGACCTTCGACCATAAGAAGAAGGTCGTAAGCATACGGCCTGCTTTTATTTACAGAGTGGCTCGAGCTGCCCAAGCAGGGTGTCCATCATAAGGTTCCAAATATATGGACCACAGATGGAACCCTGCGGGCAGCCTCGAACAACTCCGATCTCCACACTCCCATTCATGCCGACAAGAGAGGCCTTTCTGTCCGAAAAATAACTCCGCCAAAAGTAATTTCCGGACAATAAGCTCCTCCAGCCGTTGCACCACTCGATCCCAGCTTAGGTAGTCAAACGCCCCCTTGGAAGTCAACAAATATGCCAAGGACATACTTGTTGACATTCTCCCTAACGACATTCTGTACGTAGAACCACGCATCCTCTATACTGCATCCCTTTCCTGAACCCAAACTGCCTATCCGACCACATACCCCGCGTTGGCTCTGAAGCCGTTCCACCATGAGCTCTTTCCAGCACTTTCCAAGTACTGGAAGGAGACTGATGCCCCGATAAGATCGAGGATCGCTCCTGACCTTATCAGGGGACTTCAAGAGAGGAACAACCCTAGCACTTTTCCACTCGCGTGGAAAGTATCCCTCCCAGACGCACTTATAAGCTTCGTCGACAGTCACAATGATGGTCGTAATGTTGTTGTTGCAACGGTTATCTAGTCCCCGTTAGGATGGCAAGTTCTAGATAAATTGTCATCGACGCCATCCAACGGTAGGCCCAGGAAACGTGCTGTTTCGGCGGGGGTTAGTGTCATGCGGGAACTCGTTGCACGCTGGACATATATTTGAAATGTCAGAGTCGATTCTGGATAAGTATGTAGGAGGGTAACTTGCTACAGTATCTAGAACGAAGGTGCGCAAGAGTCACTCTCTATTCTCGCGGCAACTCGAGCTCTTCGTTTGCAATGGGTGGTGGTTTGACTCCAAGCACGCCATTCACTGACAAGAAGTCGGTGAAGGTGTTAATGGCCCCATATGCAGTCAGTGCATGTCTGATTTTGTTGCGTCCGAAGTCTGGTCGGTATGTTGTTATATGTCGCCGACGTAGTTCAGGAAGAACCTATTGATGCTCCTAAGAGACGAATTCGCTACAAGCAGGTGACTGCAGGGATGATTTCTACGAAAGCAACCCAACAGATATTGCTTGGAAAGGAGTCCATTATGCTACTTAACTGGGAGAATGCGGGCCTTAATGTGCAAATGTTCATACAACTTGGGGCATCCCGTTGTAGTTCGGAGTGCAGTCTCTTGACAAGTTTGTAGCTTCCTTGTCTGCATTTTACTGCATCCAGCGACCATATTGCTGTGGCGTATTTAAGGACCGGGCGGCCGATTGCGTTGTATTGGTTTGAGTAAATTTCAAAGAAGTTATTGATTTGCACTGCGCAAATTGTTTGGACGGCTATTTGGAAGGGTCTATTTATAATTTTCTAACTGAGGTCGCCTGATTCCTTATCTACGCGATACTTGATTATTTTTGCACCGTGTAGTCGCCAGATCCCTGCTGAATGAATGCTGAATGAAAAAGCCACTGACTAGCCGACATGCTAACGGGCGGATAGGCCGCACAATTGAATGGACAGACCGAAAGGCATCCCGACGAATGGGCGACAGGTAGTTGATGAGAAAACTCGTTGCTGCCACAAGGTAAGTAAATATACATACACATATAGCATATGTATGCGAATGTGTGGGTACATGCATGAGCCGATTTGTTTTATTTAGCAACAGTTCGCCGCATGTTTTTGTTTGCCTATTTGTTGTTTTTGCTGTTGCAATACATTACCGTAGCATGTTTTTGTCCAAATTATGCAGCACATGCAACAATATAACGATTGCAAGGCTACTTAGTTGCAAGTTTATATAAACCTAGTTACGCACGTATGTGTTAGATATGTGTGATGTTGCTACTGTTCGTGGCAGCAACAAATTTTATGAATGAAACACAACACGACGGCGACGCAGCCAAACAGGAAACGCAACGGAGGTGGATGTGATTGCTGATGTTGTTGTTGTTGATACCATTTCATTAAATTTATAACAGCACAACATGCAACATTCCTTGCAGCAGCCGGGCTTTGTGCAAAACAAAACGTAAAAAACTTGGCTTGCAACATTTCAAATGCCTGTGTTTGTGGCATGGCAGCGCGGCAAATACTGCGAATTCGTTGCAAATGTGGCAAATGCTCATATTTCCAATGCGGCTGCTGGACGAGCGCGACGCGCGCGCTCTACAAGCCGGTCCAGTGGCAATTGATGCAGCGATTGCTGCCACATTTCATGAATTATGCATGTTTGTCCGCTGGAGAGCTGCCACATTGCTTGTAGCTGCCTGTTAGCGGACACAAAACGTTTATATGTATATATATATTAATACATTTATACATATGCATATATATGTGTGTATGTTTATTATATCGGTATAAATATGTGTATATCCTGAGGTATGTTTGTGTGTTGGTGTGTGTCAATTGTGTGTCTGGCAGCGTTGTTACCGTTTTAATTTACTTTTTTGTGGCATTGGCGGTACCGTATCTGTCGCTTAGTTGCAAATTAAGCGCAAATACTTGCACAAAATATCATATCGCATTGCCGTTGCACGAATGGAAATGATGTGGCAGCAGGCGGACAGCGTTTTTTAAGTGTTGCATATCGCAAACGATGGGAAAAGGAAATTGTGCAACACACCTATGCACCTATGTGCGCCCACAAAAGTGAAAATTTAATTGAGTTGCTGCAACTAAATCACCGCTTGTGGCATGCAACTTGTCTGTGATTAACTGCTGTTATTACAACAAATGCATTAGTTGGCTCGATCATTGATTTCCTTTTCCGCTTTGCTCTACATGCGTGATGTATGCTGCTCTTCCTCACTTTTATCTTCTACCTTCGCCGCTCCTCCTCTCTACTACCCTTTTACTCTAATAAATAACCGCAAGCCAGTAGTAATATGCATAAATTCTAAAGTAAATTGTAATTATCATTCAATTTTATTGCAACATTTCGTTTAGCACAGTATTTATTGCATTTGATTGCGAGCAGGTAATTTGTTATGTCCGTCTTTTAATCGTTTTATTGCGCACGGTGTCACTTGCCACCACCACCAAAGCACATGCCGGGCCGTGGGTGCCATAAAAAGCGAGCGTGTAATGCAAAATTTATGTTTGCACCATAAATTTATGCAAAGTGTAAATTATAATTAACAATTCGAGTTGTAAATCATGTGAATTGATGAAGCTACCCACACGTCAGCCGAGCAAGACAGATTTTTCGCAAAAAATCGTTAATGATTTACAAGCAGGTATCTGTAACGCACAAACACACACACACGCACACTGGGCGAGTCAACGGTGCATTAAAATCAACAACTCAGCCTTGCAATTAAATCAAATCTGACAAATTTGTACACGCGACAAATATTTCTGAATCAATGAGCAAAACAAAAAGCGAATAAAAAATATCGAGCAAGCACAAAACCCTCTGCCACAAATTAATGGAACCGAGAATGGTATGGCAAAGCTGACTTTTGAGGCTTTCCCCTGCTGTATTATTCCCTGGTAAGTATACATATGTTTTTTTTTAAGCAGGGGGAAGCCTCAAAAGCCGGAGTACGAACTTCAATCTGCTAAGCCTAACCTACTCCCAACTCCAGACTGTTCCTCCGAACCACCTGATTAAGTATTACTTCTTGAGAGTGATAAGACTTTTAAGTCTCCTCTACGGCATGGACTGACGGACGCCCAAACTGCTCTATATGTCTGTCTTCCAGTTTTCAGTGGACTGACACAAGAGTGTCGTAAAATTTTCCACCGTGAAACTACCACACAGTGTAGAGTGTATAACAGAATGTAGTTTCCAGTTTTTCTTTTGTATTTAAAAGCGTGGGCAATACAAGAATGCATACTCAGAGTCTCCATAGCACTCTGAACACGCCGGACAATTCGCACTAATACCATACTGCAATCTTTACAGGTAACTACTAAAACACCCTTATCCACTTAGCATTTGGAATAGGTGAAAATCCAGGTCCCTATGTCGTCTGTCTATCTACGAATTGATGTCCGGTATCAACCTGTAGGTTACCGTCCTTTGAGTAAGTTTTGTCACCGCTGCTGCCATATTGTGAAGCTCTTGACTCTTTCTTTTCTTTGGGCTCTTATAGACAGCTCTTATAACTAGTACACCCGCTCATATTCGTCACCCTGGATATCAAGGGGTATCATACTGGCTATTACTTCAGCAGCGTCACTTCATATTATTCAGAAATCCTTGATAACTCTTAGTGCCGACATCCTGTGCACTGTGCTTATTTTTTTGGCACGCTTTAATGCCTAACGCCTGGATCCTTTCCTACACTTTTCTAGTACTTAGGAGAAAGACTTCTCTCTTTTGTTCAGCCAGTTCTAAACTCATTGTGGAGAACCATTGGCGCAGACCGTTTTAAACATTTGGTCTGGAGGTCATCTAGATGTTTAGCCACTGCAACCACTATAAAGCCGCTTGAGTATGCAATGAATTTAACTGTTGTTGGTTGGTGTCTCCGTAGTACCCCATCATGCATCAGGTTCCATAGAAGGGGGCCTAGAACCGAACTTTGCGGTACTCCACTCGAAATAGAGTAGCACTTGGAGCCTTCATCAGTATCGAATAATAGTCGTTTGTTTTCAAAATAACTCATAATAATTTCCATTATTATGATATTATATTAAGTAGCGCGTATGTCATACGGAGCCTGTATTATGTTTGCTCACTTTGCTGAGTTGAAGGCATTCTTTGCATCCAGGGTGATCAGTTCGCTCTATTTTTTTTGTTCCGTTTTTCTATCGCTTGCCACTTACTGTCCATTTCGCAGTGTTAACTACATTGTTTAGGCCATCAATGGTAGACTTTTCATAAAGCCGTATTGTCTTTCTGATAATCCGCCGGTTTTCCGGATTGCTAACTCCAAGCGGGTTCTTACTATGCTTTCGCATACTTTGCCAATTGTGTCAAGCATGCACAGAGGTCGATATGATGAAGGTTCCTCCGGAGGCTTTTTTGGTTTAGAAAGTAGAACCAATTGCTGGACTTTCATGGATCGGCGAATATCCCTTCTTTTAAACACGCTTAATACAAAGCGCTTACCGAAAGTTTCCTTCAATAAATTGATTGTTGCGTTGGCTGTATAAGATGTAGCGCCGTCTTATTGGAACCAAAGCTCATCCATGACAACAGTCAACTCCACTTCAGGAACAAAAAAATCATTAGTCGTGGATCTATCGCGTTTTTCATTGATTGAAACATTAAGACCGACCTTGGTCATATCGCTTTGGGCCAATTCACCGAACGTGCGACGCGCTTTATGATAGACCGGTTTCGATTAATGATGAATTGGATTTTATATGTAAGCTCGCAAACCAAGATCCTTCGGCAGAAACTTCCATAAAGTAAGTGGACTCATTCTGATATTCTTCGACCATAGCAGTGTTTTCGGTGTGCATTATCCAATAGAGTAAACGAGGTGCTAAACCGAGCCATGATTGCTCGAATTACCGATTCTGCTAGATTCTGTCGGCCGAATATTGGACGCAGCTAGCGATGCGTCATGAGAATCCAAACATTATCCTGGTGGTAAACATAAAACATTTGCACACGATGTTCCGGAGTTGGCCTATTAATTGTGAATCACCAGCAAAACTGAGTATAAATCAAGTAAGAGCCGAAAAAAAGACCAACCCCGAAACAATTATTGCCCCTTTTAAAACCACACGTCTACAAAAGCACCCGTTAGCTTTACTCTCTAAAGGCGGAGACTTCATATCGGCAAAACTTTACATATGTATTTCTAACTTTGAACAGTTTTTCGTAAGAACCAACCACACGTCCAAAAACCTTTCAAATATAGAAATGACATATCTGAGAATCGTAGAATCAAACGAAGCGTTCATCTGAGTTACTAAATATAGTGGAATATGACATCACAATTGATACGTAGAGCTTAAAGCTCTTTTCATGATTCTTTCTTGCTTGAGCTCTACCAGTGGTATGCAGACTTACAGGTAGTCTAATAAACACAGTAGTTTTAGTAATAAATGAGTAAACAGTTAGTTCTAATACACAGATATTCTAGGATTGAAATAGTTTACCAATGGAGCTTTAGCTTTGAGGTGTGTGCGACTGAAACCAAGGCCATTACAGAAATCTCGCCGAAGTTCGATCTATTAGGAATAACTCATTTTATTTTGAGAGAAATATCGATGCTGAGCCATAACTCCGGATTTCGATTTGAAAAAAGTTTTTAAAGAAAGACCGGAGGCATTTTAACGATTCTCCATATAGCAGGAGCCTGCTTGAAGATTTATTATAATATCGGATAGCATATTGGGATAGTGTGGAAAGTTAAGGTCAAATTCGATCCCAGAGGCCGCATAATATTTCAAATATATACACCAGAAAAGAACATGATAATCTCACGCTTTTTGAAACTTGCCAAGAAATTCGTTAATTTAAATATATATGTTTTTCCATTGCTATCAGAAGTCACAGCATGGCGGTGATGGTGGCCCCACCAGTATCGAAGAATCAGCAACTGCCCGAGGTGTGAACAACGAACGACTCAAAAAGTGAAACACAAAAAAAAGCAAAAACACGTAAATCGCCAATATTGCGGCAGCATTCTCAGTCCCTCACCCAAAAGCGCAAATCGAAAATCGACCTCAACAGCAACTGTGATTTACCCACGCACGTGGGCATGCGGCGCGCCACACAGCCTCTCTCCACCGCGCCACCGCACACCTACATTTGTCGCGCGCGAATACCTTGAGAACCACAAATCATACGCCAGTGTCGATATGTAGGTCTCGCTGTCTATTCTGACACTTTATTTGCCGTTTCGTTTGTCCGTCCACCTGCATGCGCGCCGCACGCGGAGACTGTGCGCCAATGCGAGTGTTAATGTGCGCCCGGTCAATTGCCGAAATACGATTCCATTCGGTATGACTGCTGGCTGCCTTCGACTATTTCGTTTTGGTGGCCGCCTGGTGTGGTGTGCCAATGTGACGGGGTGACACTTTTATTGGATTTCAAAATGTTTTATGAGCATAAAATGACACGTTTTCACTTGACACGTCTGGTGCGGCGACTGCCGAGTCGCAATTGATATCGGCGAGGCGGTGCGCTGCGAAAGGGCGGCGAGTGGGCGAATTGGTTGATGAGTTTGGAGCGCAAGCAACACGTCGAGTAAGTGGCTATTAAATGTAGTACGTGGATTAAATCGCAGTAATGGGAATTATAGATGAACACACGACAAGTATTGAGTACGTTTTATGCGAAAGCTCTCGTTTTTTATACTCTTGCACCAAGTTGCTACAGAGTATAATAGCTTCGTTCACCTAGCGGTTATATGAATCACCTAAAACTATTCCAGATAGATATAAGATTATATATATATAAATGATCAGGCGGATGAGACTAGTTATCTGTCCGTCCGTCCGTCCATCCCTCGGTGCAAGCTGTAACTTGAGTAAAAATTAAGATGTCTTAATGAAACTTGACACTGTGAAAATGGATGAAATCGGAATATACCACCATATAACGGTAAAACTGTTAAAAACTACTAAAATGCGACAAATAAATGACTATAAATGCCAGATACATACTTACAACCGGTATGGTGTGAGAGGACTTTATGGGACGCGGGATAAAAATTCGGACGATGGGTGTGACACTGCGCACTTTTAGGTGAAATCACAGATTTCGGGACACGCCTGACTGATTTCGATTAAATTTAGTCCATGGCGTTCTTCTCATATTCCTATGTCACATTGCGAAAGTGGGTAAAATCGGACTACAACCACGCCTTCTTTCACTATCCAATACACAAATCGAGAATCAATTAATTTGACGGAATAAATTTTTTCCCGAATAACGTCCTTAGAGTATGCCACCTTATGACCAAAAATTGTTCACATCCAACCAAAACTGTTCCTTAAAGCTCTTAGGTACCAATTATGTGTACCCCAGTATTTAAACTAAAACTAAACTATTAAGGATCTAGCATGCATATATTAAAGGCATGCTTCACACGATATGCACAAGGTATTTAATGTAAGCACTTTTCTCGACATCGAGGGAGCCTTCGACAATGTGTAATCGGAGGGTGTGATTACCGACCTCGAAAAGGTTGAGATAGAAGCTAACGTCATACGTAGCCTTTTTTGCGACAGGACGGCATCGGTTGCCTTGTATTGCTGTAGAGGAGCTATAGAGAAAAGATGAGTACTCTCACCAAATGTAGTGTTTTGATTCAACGAAATCTTAGTTAAGTCAATAATATTCTATGATTATTCGACTGGTGAAGGGCGTTTGAAAAGGCTACACTTCCTAAGAATCTTGAAGGTGTCCAAAGGGCAACCTGCATCGGCATATTTGCTGCACTGCGGACTACACCAATAGCACATAATGCGGAAGTTCTCTTTCAACTGCACTCCTTTGATGTTTGATTTCGGGGCTTTTCTCTGCTTACGTACTGGCAAAAGAAAAATTTTTAGAATGAAGTCGTTGAAGAAGATGCGCAGTGATCTTTTTTGGGCTTGGTTCAAAGCAAGGAAGAAAGATCGTAAGGGGAGTTTTCTGAAATATACTTTCCGTCGACTTTAACTTTACACTAGCCGACTAAAAAGAAATTTTCTAGCAGTAGTTGCTTCTATTAATATCTACATTAACATCCTGCGTTCTAGCACTTGACCTCGCGTTTTTTATGTATACATCGCGTTTAATCGTTTTAAGAAATATTCCGAAATTTTCAAATTAAAAGAACCTCTTGGTATCTCGGAAAATCTAATTTGATACCAAACGACGTTTCAGACAAGGCAACTCCCTTTCATGCGACTTTTTCAGTTTACTGCTGGAAAGATAATTCATAATGAATCGCTGAATCGAGAAGGTAAAATCTGCACCGTTGGTTCTGCTTTCTCCAGAAAGGATGAGGAAGCGAAGCAAATGGGTCTGATAGTGAACGGGGGCAAGACGAAATATCTCCTGTTATCAAACAAACAGTCATCGCACTCGCGACTTGGCTCTCACGTCATTATTGACAGTCATAATTTCGAATTAACTAACAACAACGTCAGCCTCGAAATCCAACGCAGTAAACTCTCGCCAACAGGTGCTACTTCGGACTGAGTAGGCAATCCCTCGACGAACAATAGGCCTTAGACTTTATTTGTCTTTTCTTCGGGACAAGGTTGAAAGATCACATTTCTTGAAAGTTTATTCCAAGAGTTGGACTGCATGCATTTCCCTTTAACACTGAAACTTCAAAATGGAGCCAACCTTTTCTAAACCTTGAAAGTGTATATTTTGGAAAATTCTACGCGACATTGTAGTATCTTAAGTCAATTTCAATTTACTGAGGGTGGGATTGTATAACCACATACCGTTTTATTTTATTTAGGCGGAATGAAATCAAGACATGGGCCATTTGTTTAGCCTTCTTGGTTCTGGGATTTGACTATGTTTCGTTATTCTTTGTGAGGAATACGTCAAGCCTATAAACAACGCTGATAAAGCACTTACGACTAACTAAAATCAAGACAAGGGCAGTATGTTGGAAAAGTTGTGCAGAATCTGTCCGCTAGTCTTCGAAGACGTAGTAACAGCGGACGTATGCTACAAATCGTGAGAATTTCTAGCCATCCATGCCGAGTTATAGACAACTTCTTCTATTTCTTACTTTGTTTTTCAGTACTTCTAAAAGCTACCCAAAAACTTCGCATATTTCGGATCTTCAAAAAAAGAAAATTATATAAATTAGCAAGACTCGTATCACATATTACCATGTGACAATCTTTTGGCTTAGCACCAACACAATTTCCCTTAATTTGTTGCCAGTGTAATTTATGGAATTTATAAACTTTATTACTTCAATTAAAGTATTTCTTGTGGCTTAATGAGGAAAATTACAATTTTTATGCGCATGAAATTTACACATTTCTAATTCCAAAACTCGTCGTCCATTTCAGCACTCAGCCAGCTCCCTCCGTCAGTGTACACTAGTCTAACACCATACGCACTCACCAAACACCGTCGCGCCATTATAGACACGTTGCTGCTGCAATTGAATTAAATTCCTTTTAGAGAACTGCACATTTTACGGTATTTACTACATGGCTGACTAAGCGCTGACTAACAAACACTTGACTGTGGCACTATGACCAATGTTGTTGCACACGCACACATATACACACATACATACATTTTAAGTGGCAGCGATTTGGAATTTGGAATTTGTTGGAAATCAGCCCAAAAATACCAAAAGCTGCCAACTGAGACACCAGCCAACTTAGACGGCTGGCAGTCAGTTCGTCACACAGTCAACGATGCGAGTCATCAACTAGACATCTAAACGCGCACAATTGCCCCCATTCCGCTTGCGTCGCTTGCGCTGCATACGAAGCAGGCGAGAAGTATGTGCGTGCGCCGCGCACCACCGCCGCCTTCAATGCGGACACGCCTTGTTGTCGGCCGCAATGCTGCGATTGTTTCGCCATTTGACACTTTCTAGATTTATTGCCACAAAAGCGGTGCACTTCTAATGTTCGGTTGCAAGCAGCGCAGAGAGAAAGCGCCAAATGCGTATATGCGCTAAGCGGACGCGCGAAGAACCTTGAGTCGATAATGGCATAGAAATTGAAGCGCGCGCGCGCTGTGCTGGTGCGAGGTGGTGTGGCGCGCTGTGTTGTGTTAGCTGGCGGTGTTGGCGCAATTGATGCGGCTGGCGCGCTGCAAGCTCACAGCGCTGCTGTGGCATATTTTGGCGCGTCATACGTGGAGCGTTGATGTGCGCAGCGTTTGTGCTTTGATTTCGACACTTCGCCAGCGGCGCGCTACTCCCCATCCAGCCAAACAAAGTCATCGCCTAATGGAATCTTAATTTAGCTGCTGCCGCGTCGCGCTCCACAATCTGATTGCCGCCGCGTTCAACTTTGTGGCATTGTGCCACAATACGACGTTGTTGGTGTGTTGTTTAGGATTACAAAAACAAAAGCAAATTGATGTTGTAAGTGTTAAGCAGCGGTAGCGGTGGTGGGGGCATCTCCACCGCTAGCCGCAGTGGCAGCAAAGGGGGGCAAGCCGCGCGCCTGGCTCCATTTTTGCGCAATGCGAAATGGCAGGATTGCAACAACACATAATCACATGAGTGTGGCTGGTGTTGGTATTGGTGTTGTTGTGTAGCTACCGCTTGCTGCATTCACGCTGTCAAGTATTGTCTTGATTCGACATTTCACTTAAGTTGTAAATTGAATTAAAGTGATTTCGGTGCTGGCAGCGGCGCAAATGCCTTTGCGACTCACGTTGTTGCAACTTCAATGCCTTGCAACTAGCACTCCTTTCTGTGCGCACTTGTTGTTGCAATTTCATTTTTGTATTTATCCAATGTCTTTCTTTCTTCTCCTTTTGGTGTTGCATCGACTTCGCGCATTCAATTGTTGCTACTTAATTTACGCGCCATAAAAAGTGTGGCTGCCACAAGAGGCAATGTGATACCGAACGCTTGCGCTGTCATGTTGCATGTGCGCCACAGTGACTGCAACGTTTCTATTATTTTTAGTTTACTTAAAAAAAATATAATAAAATAACAACAACAGCACAATGCAATTGCTGCCAAGGCATTGAAGTGCTGGACCTTAACTGCGAAAATTAATTAGAAACTGTTGAGTGCGAAAATTGCCTTGCCTTCTTTGGGTCGTGTGCCGCGCAAACAAACCAACAATAGGTGCGCGTTGGCAGCGCGCTTGCCACAACTGCTTGCTTCCAAGTTGCAAGCGTAAGTAAATGAGTCGACATGCGTATGGGTATGCGTTGCATCCACAGCCAAAGCATCAGCAATCAACGATCGACTATCAACAGCGCAGATGTTGCGCCCCTGAAGCATCGTTTAACGGTGAATGGCTGTTTTTGGTGTTTTCGTCCAAAATGCGAAATTGCGCTTTTATTGCACCTCTGCGTTGGCAGCGAAGCGCACATTCACTTTTGACACTACTCTCGCGCTTCACTTATGTTTATAGCTGTGAGCCTCATACTATCGTTGTTGTTGTTGTCCACCCTCAAGCATTAAATTTACACTTAAATTTCACTCAGCGGTATTTTGTGTACAGTTAGCTGTTTGTCCAACATAACGCACATGATCAATAGTTAAATGAATTGTGGCAAGTGCTAAGCGGTTGTGGCATTGTCACTGAGAGCTGTTAAAACCACTTGAGCAATGAAATACTAGTAACATACATTCTAGGCAAAATGACAAAAAAATCAATCAACATTTTTGAAAAGAGCTGGCTACAGAAGAAGCTCCATGTTTGGGTAACACACGAATTGTCTGTGAAAAATTTAATGGGCCGAATTAACATCTGCGATTCTTTGCTAAAACGAAATGAAATCGAACAATTTCTGAAGCGAATGGTAACAGGAGACGAAAAGTGGATCAAATGCGACAATAATGTGCGAAAAAGATCATGGTTGAAGCGTGGTGAAGCTCAACAGTTGGTCGCAAATTCAAGATTAATGTCTGGAAAGGTTGTGTTATGTGTTTGGTGGGATTGGAAAGTAATCACCCACTATGAGCTGCTCCAGCCTGGTCGAACGGTTGATTCTACATTTTACTGTCAACAACTGATGAGATTGCAGCAAGCAATCGAAAAAAACGGCCAGAACTTATCAACAGAAGTGGCTTCGTCTTGCATCAGAACAACGATAGACCACATACATCTTTGATGACTCGCATCCAAGACATAGCACTGAAAATTACTTGTCACAGTTTTTCACCGATAAACAAGAAAAGTTTTACATTGATGGAAAATGTCTCTAGCGGGAAAATAGCAATAAGTGGTCGACCAAAATGGTACATATTTGATTCATTAAAGTTCATCATAGTTGAGGTTTGATTAGTAATATGAAAAGAATTACTACCCAATATATCCAATTGAAGAAAAAAACGTCGATACAAACAATATTATAACTCGAAGTCGGTTTTTATATTAAAAGTAGTCATTCAATAACCATTTATTTAACTTGCAATGTGTTATGTTTGTTAAATAGAAGGAGATGTTTCGTTCGGACTATTTAGCCGATTTCGTACGCTATAGATAAAAGCTCGTACACCTTATAGGGGGTATGGAGCCAAAACTTAATTTTAGGCTTTACACACAGCTTTATTTCACAGACGTAACCGCGTCGCTGTTTTTCGAAAAAATTTAAGGATTTTGGATCCAATCGTGATTTAACTTTTCTGACGCCAAATGATCATTGAAAATGGTTTTCACTGATCCTTCTGATATTTCAATGATTCCAGTAAGATCTCTGACTATTAATCGTCAATACACAAGCACTAATTCTTTAATTTATTGACGTGTTGATCATCAGTTGATGTTGATGGCCGCCCTGGACCATCTTAGATTCCGCACACAAAATTTAATGAAACTTCTTTGTTGAAAAATTGCACTCATCGTAAAAATCGCGGAATGCACTTTTTGTACTTTGGAATGGCCAACTTATACTAAACACTTATGATTATTTTGATTTGGTATTTGGCACATATGTCACTAATAGTCATACCAACCTAGAAAAAAGCATTTCGACGAATGGGCTTTCACGCAAAATTTAAATAAAAAAGTGTTACTATTTTTTTGCCCACATTTTATAACTTTCGATACAAATCTGCCAAAAAATACTATGTAATTTCCAATTAGAATGGAAATAGAAAGAAATCTTTGACCCAAAATAATGCCAAATCAATCTTTTATTGTTTCGTTTCTTTCTCAGGCGAACTGTACGGGTTCCTTACAACCTCTTTCTAGAATTCTTTAGTCATCATATAAAGCAGCAAAATAAAGCTTACCAAATAAATAAATCTTAAAATTGTGACATTACAGATGTCCGGCGTTTAGCAGCTCTCACAAAAAATGGACATCTAGTGTAAGAAAAGTTTAGAAATTTCATCACCACTTGTGGTCAGGTGATTTCGCCGCTCTTTTTGACTTATCAATCCACCAAAAACTCTTTATGGAGCCTGAAAGTCAGAGTATCAAATAAAAAGAGGGGTTGGAAAAGGTTTTAGTCGTTCCTGTGTCCCCACCAAACTCTCAGCTATTATTATAAATTTCAAGGCTTCAAAAATAAATACGTTAAAAAATATTTAATGCGAAGAAGAATTCATTCATTCATTCAAATTCACCAACATTTTCTACACCGCTCATCTATCATTTTGCAAGCTTTCATCACTGCCTCGTAAGTAATAAAATAACTTAATTTATCTGCATCACTTCCTCAAATGCAAATTAGCAGATCTTGACAGCTTTGCAACAAAAAAAAGCGCAATAAATAATTTTTGCAGAAATATTTTGTTTAAAAATAACTCATGGATTAATTTATAGGTATGTACAATACTTGGAAAATTGCTAACTAAAACGGCCATAAACGCACAATTTATAAGCGCATTTCTCATAGTGGATGTCAGCGACAACAAACACCGCCCACCGGACAATAAAATCCAACTTAATAACTCATAAATATCGCCTGTAATTTAAGTGTCGCCTGTGATGCAGAGGGCAGCGCCGAGGCAGCGCAGCAGCAGCGATGACAAATTGCATCCTCACTTCCTAAAACGCAACGCAAATAAACGCAAACTGAATGCAGGCAGACGCATGCAGCAAAACAACAACAAAAACAACAATAACAACAAAAATAATAGCAACAAAAGCCAACAACTAGCAACATTTGCAACCACAATAGGCGATGACTCTATTTAAATGCTGCACACTAACACACACCTATGGCATGCCGAATCTATAAACGTTGTGTGGAGGTGTACGCAACAGCGTGCAACATGCCACAACGCCAACAAATGCGCGACAACCACGAAATTACTGAAATAACCGAAAAACAAACGCTAGAACAGCGGCGGGAACGTCGGCGCGTGCAACGAAAATGTGTCGGAACTGAGTTTATTGCTGCAGCAACAGTCGCAACAAAAACAACAACAGCAACAACGTATGCCAGCCAGCCACCCACTACAGCAGACGTTGCAGGCGTGAAGTCAGCCACAACACGCTGCAACATGCGGTCTGCGGCAAGCTGTCATAATACGACTGTTGCTGTTCGCGCTGCACTAGTTGTTGTTGTTGCTGTTGCTGGCTTTTATGTTTACGTTTTGTCAGCATGCGTCAACGTTGCATAATTTGTGCCACGCAACCAAAGTCAAAGTCATTCATCCGCATGCCTTGCTGCTGCCACCGCCAACGCCTTGTCGTCGCACTTGCAACATGCAGGGGCGCGTGGCAGTCAGGTAGTGCGGTGCGCATTTCTGTTGCAGACAGCAGCTGTTGGCTGGGTGTTGGTGTTAAGTGATGGCTGATTTTGTAGTTATTATGTACAGTTGTTGTTGTTGTTGCAGTTGCATATGTTGTTGTTGTTATTGTTATTTACAGTTTTGCATTTGCGCGCCGTCGTCTGTGTCGGTGGCGTTGGTGGCGTAAAATACACAAATTACCTTTCTCAAGTGTCGCATTAAAATTTTGCTGCACCGTCGTGCATCTTTCCGCTTGCGCTTCTGCTGCTTCCTCCTCTTGCTTTTTCTCATTTTTTGTATTTTAAAATTTTTATTTATTTATCCTTCTTGCGTTTTCTTGGCAGCCTGACACCGTCTGGCCGGGCCACTTGTGGGTGGATAAACAGTTTCGCCTTGTGGCAAGACATAGCTGGTGTGCCAACAACAGCGTGCGGCAGTGTTCGGCTGTGCGACTTGCTGGCAATTTATTTTCATGCATTCACTTTATTTACTAGATATTTTTTGCATGTAAATCTGCATTACAGAGTTACTCGCTTGGCTCGCGTAAGGTTAAGTTGTTTCTTCTTCTTCTTTTCTTTCTTCTGTGTTGTTGGTACATAAATTTTGTGTAATAGTTTGTCACAAATATGCTTGTGCAGACTTGTGGCATCTTGTGCTGACATGAAAAGGAGCGTGGCACGCGAGTATAAATTCAAATTGCGCGTCGCAGTGTTGCACATAAATGTTTACATTTGTTTATAAGTATGTGTGGGTGGCTGATTCATAATATTTGCGACGGTATCCCTGTAGGAAATGCAATTTTTAACACTAAGAGTAACACCCAAATGACAACGTCGGAGACCCTTTAGTGTATACATATACATACTTTTATGTATAGAGGGTGATCCACATAGAGGTACTTTATTTAATAGCTTTTTTTGACAGATCACGTGTAAGTCGTGTCAAGCTGTCATGTAATTTTTGTATTTACGAATCGTCCAACTTACGGTCAACATAATCGACCTACTGAGCATGCTATTCGCAACGTCATCACCCGTCTGGAGACCCAGCATTCATTATTGGATAATATTCGACCGAATAGACCACGTTTAGCACATAGTGAAGAACCTATAGCAGCTGTAGCTGACAGTGTACACAAAAACCGAGGAGTGTCGATTCGAAGCCGTTCGCTGTTCGTCGTCGAGACCTTTAATTGAAAGCGTACAAAATACAGCTTGTGCAAGAACTTAATCCGCTCGACCTTCCCACGCGACATCGCTCCGCTCTATGGGTTCTTGAAAAGTTCCAAGAAGATCCGACGTTTTCGAGCCAAAATTTATTCAGCGGAGAGGGCCATTTCTGGCTAAATGAGTATGTAAAAAAGTGAAACTGCCACATTTGGGACGAAGAGCACCCTAAAGTGATTCAAGAGCTGTAATTTCATCCAGAAAAAACAACAGTTTGGTGTGGTTTGTGAGCCGGTATAAACATGGCTCCATATTTCTTCAAAAATTATGGCGGTGAGAACGTAACCATTAATGGCGCCCGTTATCGCGCCATGATAACTGTCTAGTTGATGCTTGAAATTGAAGCTCGTGGTATTGGCGATATTTGGTTTCAACAAGACGACGCCACTTCTCACACATTGCATCAATCAATTGATTTATTGAGCGAACACTTCGGTGAGCAGATAATTTCGCGTTTTGGGTCGATCGATTGGCCACTAAGATCATGAGATATTGCACCGTTTGACTCGTTACTGTGAGGATATGTAAAGTCGCTAGACACCATTCGGAATGCTCGAACGAGTCCTTGAAAATTGGACTCAACGTATGAAGTATCAGCGACTTAACCGCGGCCAATATTTGAAAGAGATAATCTTCCAAAAATAAATGCTAAATAATGCTCTTTCGGTTGATAATAGACATTCCACAATAAATTTTAAGTTTCTCTGTTTTTTCCTTAAAAAAGTAGAGAACTTCGGTATGGATGCCCCTTTTTATAGTCGATTAAACTATGTCCGTCTACTTGTTGCCTACTTATACAAACAATCGCAGGGAGACTTAGTATATGCGCAACTGATAGCCTTAATTGTCGCCTGGCTATCCACTGGAAGTTCAATCGACCTGTTGGTTACAGCAGAAACCCAATTGGCAACTTTTGGAATGCCTGAAAGACTGATTGTAGTCATTTAGTTTGTAGGTGGCTTCCGTGCATGGATTACTGTAGAAGAAGCTCGCTCGTGTTACGATTTCACCTTTGATCTGTTGGTGAATGATAGATTTCGCCATTGGAACTAGCGTTCACAGAACTGTTGGTCTATTCTTCTCTATTGAGGATTGGAAACGTTGTGTTTACTTCAGCATGGGGCTCCCTTTTTCGGTAGCATTGTCAAGATACAAGCACTTTATTTTGATTTATCAGTTTTTATGGCAGCTACCATATATACTATAAAAGAAAAAGATGTATGAAAAATTTCAGATCGACATCTCAGAAACTAAGGGATAATTCAGCTCGTTGCGCTGATCCTTTAATTAACAACTATAAGATATTTTTATACAAGTAAATAATGTAGTGTTTTCCCTACATTAAAAAATTTAGACTTTTTCCGAGAAGGTAGTTTTTCGATCGTATTATTGAATGGCGCATTCGCAAGTTATACAAAAAATTAAAAAAAAATTAGAAAGTGGAGGTTTGGTAAAATTGGTAAAGGCAGTGAAAAGTCTGAAGTGGTGAACACAGAGCAGGATAGAGTGTTGCGAACAAAAACATCAAAGAATATAAACAAAATGACTTTGGATGACTGTAAAACGAGTCAACCTCGTGAAAGCTGGCACTGGCAATATTTCAAAGGAACGTATTCAACCTATTTGTCATAAAACCAGACTTTTGGAAGATTCTCTCTAGCCGCAGTTGATATTTCCACATTGGTAAATCTCAAGAAAAAGATCGCTGGGAAAAATCGCCAAAACCAAGGCCAAGACACTTTCAGGTAAACCCCTCAAAGCAAACAATAATATCTCCATTCAGCAGGAACTGTGCCAAGTAGGTAGAACTCACACTTACTGAGAAACATGCAGTTAACACTTCACGGGTTACCTAGCTCGCTTGAAGCACTAATCAGCACTACCAACCAATGCAGAACAGCCACCTATCTTGTGGAAGAACAAAACAAATTTTAACAGTCTCTCCTCAGTTCATCCGTGTGATATCTGTGCTTAAAGCAAATTAACATAACCTTTCAAGTATTCCACAATCCTTAACCTTTAAGAACCATAACACGATTTTATGAAATTTACAATCAAGATTAATGGAACTATACCCTACAGAACAGTAATGTGCCATTTCAAAAACCAAAAAAAAAACAAAGAAACAGTAACTCAAAGGAAAAAACAAATCTGACTTCAGCACTTAATGTACTACCAGCTTCGCCACTACATTTTAAGCTGCGGACCAGAGCAACAGCACACGGTCTCACGTATCACCAGATAATCTCTGTGCATCATTTTGCCAGCAACATTTTTGTAGGTACTCTCATACTCACGCCGTTGGCATGTGGCATGCGCTGCTGCCACACTGTTGCCAGTGCACCGCCATGTGGCAACATGACACTGATTGTGTGCTGATTTTCGCAAGCACATATTGGCCACGCTCCACCAACACCGGTGCCCCCAGGTGTGTGTGTGTGAGCCTGCAACTTTCTTCCGCCTATAGGTGGTAGTGGTGGCTACCTCGTTCGTTTTAGTTGTGGCAGCAGTTGCCGTTGAATGATGTTGGACACGGGCCGTAAGTAAACGGCATCAGCTACCACATCAGCTTGGGTTTCAGTTAACAAACAAATTGTTGAAAATACGGCAACAGGTGCAGTTGCTACCATAAAAAATTGTTGCTCTAATATATATGATAATTAGACTACGTACAACGAGTGCCATTTGTGAGGTTATGTTGCATTCGATTGTCTTAGATTGTCTACGCTTGCTTGATGTACATTCTTTGTGAAGAATTTCCGTACACTTGAATGTAGCTACTTTGTAGTTTCATTTGTATGTAAGTATGTACTTATTTCTTCCAAAATCTTACCTATTCGATTCATTACACATCTGAGTTCTGACATCTGTGTCTCGATTATATGAATAAACTCGTCAGATGGATCTTCTAGTTAAAGAGATGCTTTAAAAATTGCAGCATAGTCTATAGTAATAATCCCTTAATTAAATTTTTTCGAATAAATCACAAAATACATATGTGTAATTGGTCTGGTAGCAATCCACTCGTACTCCATGAGTCACCATTACATCCCGAAAAAATTACGGTTTGGTGCGATTTATGGGCCGGCGCAGTCATTGAGCCGAACCGGCACCCTACTGGGCTACAGATCCTATCGCTACCGCTCTTTGATAACCGAATATTTTTTGTTCGAATTGAATCATATGGACTTGGACAATATATGGTCCCAACAGTTATCTCACGACATTACCTTGTCAATTGGCTGCCCCGGTCGTTCGATGTGACGCCGTTAGACTATTTCCTGTGGGGCTACGTCAAGTCTGTGATCTACTCCAACAAGCGACGATTGATTAACTTCGTACGAACGAAAAATTGCAGCAGTATCGGCCGCTTTATGCTCGAAAACCGTCGGAATTTAGGATCAGTGTCTGGACTTCTGCAAGCGTGGTGGCCGAGCCTCATTCACCGAATGTACTTTCACAGAAATAAAGAACTTCATTCATATCCCAAACCGTTTTTTTATTTAAAAACTTTTGTACTGATCTTATTGAAAGAGCCGTTACATATGTGGCAATGAAACTATATAGCAGCACAGAAAAACCCGAAGAAGAAGAAGAAGTTCAGCAAGACGAGTAAGAAGTATTCGACGTGCGGCAAGATAGAGCTCAATTAATTTTAATATAAATCGTTTTTTCATTGTATTCTTGAAATCAATAGTTTTGTTTAATAAACCACATTATTAATTTGTTAAATATAATTAATCTTGTCTACATAATTGATCTTTCCCACACATATAATGTTCCAATATTTGATGAAAAGCTAATTAATTATTATTCCAATATCCCAAAAATGAGTTGAAAAGCTATTGTCGCTATACCCTGAACTGGCAAGGAAGCGTCAGAGATCCTATACCATAAAAATATATAATACGAAAATATTTTTTCGACTACCCCTATATAAATGATCAGCATGACGAGCTAAGTCGACTCAGTAATATCAATTGGAATCATCTAGAAGGTGCTCATTTATCGGAACCCATTAACTCAAGTCCATGTATGCTTGTAAAACTTTTTTATTTGACAAGGTTTCTCCACAAAATTAAACAAGATTATTGTCAAAGACATATCGAACAACTATTTATAATATATAGCAACCATTCAAACTGATCAATCAAAATCAAACAAAATATCTTTTTGCACCCTTTTATGCCATAAAAATTCATCGTTAAAAGAAATTATAGCTTCAATGCCGAAGTGAGCACTTTTTCCAAGCGACTACGTACGAGGCAATAATTTTTGTCATGACAACGCTAGGTCTCATGTTTCAAGACCAGCAAAACCTATTTGGAAAACAGGGATTGAAAAGTTTTGCCTTACCTGCCTTATAGACGATACCTTCCGTCTTTCATTAATTTCGGACGCTACCACGACTGTAATCCGGTTCGTATAAGAAAAGAGTATCAGATATTGACTACTTTTATTCTTGGCCCCAAGCAGACGCAATTGGGGATGTAATCCACAAAGAAAGATGGAAAAATATTAGAGTTAGATATGCAATACCTTGAGTGATACGAGGATTGCCCTTTATATATAATTAGATAAATTAGGAATTATTAAACAAAAACAAATATTAATCATCGAAAATCGCTTTAATTTTTTTTCAAGATATTCTCTGTTAAGATCTATATCCTTTTGCATGCCTTTGAATCAACTGTTGAAGTACTTTTGATAGAGTGTCTCCCAAACATACATTTTGAATATATCAATTACTTCTCCAGGTGCCTTAAAATGTTGACCTATAAGTTTAATTTTTACGTACGAGAATAGAAAGAAGTCTTTCGGTCCCACGTCAGGATTAGATAGTCTCATCAAATCGATGTTTTGAGTGCTCGAAAATGCAGTGATCGTGAAGAGTGATCCGCTTGCTTCGGTTGGTTTTCCTGATATCTTAAATGGGTTTTGGTAAACAAATAATTGTGTATCACTCAGAATTTACTGTTCTGCGTTGTTATAGTAGTATGGTTACGGCATGTCCAGTTTTTCTAAAAAGCAGGCAACCTTGGTAGTACTTCTTGCGCGTATAACTTTTGTTGGATGCGGCTCACCTTAAAACATCCATACACGATGTCAAAGACATGTTTCGAAGCACCGTTATCGTATTTGTTTAACATTTCTCTCGACTAATCTACAAGAGACTTTTTTTGAGCGTTCGAAGTATTGTGTGGGATCCAACGTGAACAAAATGTTTTTACAGTCAAGTGTTTATGCAAAATTGAAAATACATATGCTGATCCCATTGAAGCCTATAGTAGTTTCAATCTCCCAATAGGTCGCCAGACGATGATGTAGTATCAATTTGCACACAGTATCAGTTTCCGGAATATCAACTGGTTTTGGATGACCTTCACGAAACTCGTCTTGAAGTGATTTAAGAATTCAACTAAAATCACCATATCAGCGATAAACACTGGTATTTAATGGAGCTCATCAACAAAAATTTAATTAAGTTCATCGATGCGCTGTTGCTGAGCTAATCAACGACGAAAGTTGTGAAAAATAATCGCGCGAAAATTTTCAGGATTTAATTCCATTTTTGGTCGAGAAAAATATTTTAAGTTACTGTAAAAAACACAAATGGTGCTTATATGTCAAAACATTCTGAATATGTATAATGTCAAAGATGATAAAATTTATGATAAAGTTGTGAGTTGCTAGAGGGTTGCCGTATTTAACATATATCGGGTGATTTTTTAAGAGCTTGATAACTTTTTTTAAAAAAAAAACGCATAAAATTTGCAAAATCTCATCGGTTCTTTATTTGAAACGTTAGATTGGTTCATGACATTTACTTTTTGAAGATAATTTCATTTAAATGTTGACTCATGTGGTTTCAACAAGATGGCGCTACATGCCACAGCTCGCGATTCTATGGCCATTTTGAGGGAAAACTTCGGAGAACAATTCATCTCAAGAAATGGACCCGTAAGTTGGCCACCAAGATCATGCGATTTAACGCCTTTAGACTATTTTTTGTGGGGCTACGTCAAAGTCTAAAGTCTACAGAAATAAGCCAGCAACTATTCCAGCTTTGGAAGACAACATTTCCGAAGAAATTCGGGCTATTCCGGCCGAAATGCTCGAAAAAAGTTGCCAAAATTGGACTTTCCGAATGGACCACCTAAGACGCAGCCGCGGTCAGCATTTAAAGTGAAATTATCTTCAAAAAGTAAATGTCATGAACCAATCTAACGTTTCAAATAAAGAACCGATGAGATTTTGCAAATTTTATGCGTTTTTTTTTAAAAAAAAGTTATCAAGCTCTTAAAAAATCACCCGATATTTCGAATCCAGCACCATCTGTGGGTCTTTTTTATGACACGAAATCATAAGAAGAACTGTATCGGATAGGCCAAAAATATTTCAGCAATATTTCAACAATTGCGCCAGCTGTCATAAAAATATATTTTCACTTTGCGTTTCCAATATTCTCCCTCACAAATCACTCCCAATTTAGCTTGCTACCAGCAAGATCATTTCACCGCATCCAACTCAGCCGACACATTTCTTTCGCATTGCTGATGAGGTTCAAACGATATTCACGCTTATTTGTAATGCCTCAGTAAATTTTACCTTATTTGTGTGCCACAAAATGTTGCAACTTTCTACCTAACTAAGCATAAGGCAACCAAAAGCAGCGCAAAACAAAAGAAAAGTCGTCTTCAATCAACTGCCAATAACAGTTACGTCATCCAACGGCACTCGACTAACTGCCACAAGTGATTGAGATTTGACAAGGTAAGTGGCGGAAGGTGTTCAACATGTTCCTGGTACAATTTAAATTTTCTGATTAATTAAGATTTAGGAGCTCCACAATCGCAAGAAAATAATGTGAGCTGCTGCACCTGATTATCGTAAACGTTCCCCAGAGTGAATTAGGCGGTGTATTGCTCCCAGTTACGAGTGGTATACGATATATGTACAGCATGTATGTTGCAACATTACGACAATAGCGTTGCTCCAATTTGGTGTGGCAGATTTTTGCTGATTGCCTTGGCAGTTAACTTTATTGCGGCAGAGCGCATGGTATCAGCTTGCAGTGGCCGGATGGCATACATATATTTACATACTTACACTTATATTCCACCCAACAATTTTTATTGCAACATACCCGCAGCACACTGGCACTTCCCACATTTCTTTCGAGCACACATCCGCCATTGGGAATTCATGTTGCCGGTTAGTGTGCGCTGACCAACGGAGGAAGCCGCAGAATTCGCAACTGAAATGTATTATAATCACCACGACAAATTCCCTGACTGGCAGCGACAACAACAAACGGCAGCAGCATCGGCACCATCAGCAACGCCATCAACACATCAACGGCAGCAACATCATCTGTATCGTCATCGGCATCACCATCGCCAGCGACAAGGTCTGCGCTTGGATCTGCGCCCTCGCCTTCAACACCAACATTTATTGCCAGTAGCATTGTTGCTACAAACCAACGGAAATCAAAGTAAGACTACGGCGATCTTTTTCCTTCCCACCGCATTCTGTGTTGCAGAAATGGTTCGGAGATCATGAAACAAAAAAAAAACAATTGTGGGTTGCCAACCAGTCACTTAAGCCTTGCAACCTTAACACTAAACCATCAACCGGGATCAAGTCGTTGTGAAAGGAGGGAAAAAATATTTTGTGTCGTACACTGAGTGAGAGTCTTAAATACACTGAGAGTTAAATGGAATAATAATCTAGAATGACTAAATTTGGGTTTAATATCAAAGTGTCGCAACTTTATATTACAGTTAGCAGAGTGTAAACTCCTTTCGAAATATACAACAACAGTCCAATGAGTTGCCGAACTGTTCGTGCCAAAACCTGTAGAGATGGATTTGTATATCGGAAAGAGAAATTCTCCAAACTCAACCAGGCAAAATTGAAGAGAGAATATTTATACTGCGTACATCCACAAATATGGGAACTGGTAAAGAATGCTTTAAAACAAAACTGAGCGATCTGAAAAAACTTGCCTGGAACGTTGACTATAATGCGTCTCACTTCCCTTTTCACCTCTCGGCATTTATCCAATTCCGCCGGTGTTGTGGTCAATTGTAACGTTGCGAGGTAGGCAGTCTGTTTTCTCTACGCTGTGACACAGCACTTCTCGTCGTATCAGCTGTTCTTTTGTCTTTTTCGTAGGAGGAAGGACCTTGAAATGCTATCCCACAGTTCCCTTATATCGAGGTGCTGATGAGTGCTCTCAGAGAGCAGGAGTACAAGTTGAGTAGAAAATCGTTCGGCTGTCTGTTGTGATTGCAGCTTTTCGACGTCGAACCTTTCTTGTGTTTGTTCAAGTGCGTTTTTTGCTGGACAGAAGCGGGTGCGTATCGTAGCTGCAACAAGTGCGAGTCGATGTTTGGACCTCGAAGAATACGCACATCTAAAATACTGGAGACGTGTCTTCCGTCTATCGCAACATGGTCGATCTGGTTGGTGGCTTTTCGATCCAGAGATAGCCAGGCAGCTTGGTGAATTTTTTATGCTGGAACCTAGTACTACAGATAACCATATTTTGGACCCCGGCGAAGTCGATTAGCCTGAACCCAATTGCGGATGTTTCCTCGTGGAGGCTGAATTTATCGACTGTTGTGCCAAAGATACCTTCTTTGCACACCCTGGCGTTAAAATTGCCAAGCACTTCAAGAGGTGTCGCTCACCCGAGGCTGTCGATTAGTTTTCATTGGAGGCGTGTTTTTACGTGGCGAGTCCAAAACCAAGCGCACAAATCTCACTTTAGCTCGCCTTCAAACAGATGTTCTCTGTTCACACAGACGATACATGGTCTAATACCGGAAGTCGTGAGCTGCTTGAGCTATATGTAAAATATTCGTTTCTGGCCACTACCAAGTTTATGTCGCTCAGAGAAATTTCCTAACATGCGATATAAAGTTTTCATAAAGTTGTAAGCTATTTTCATTGCTCAAAAGTTTATAAATGTTCTTTCACTTCTTTCCTCACTCTCTGAAAGTTAAATTGTGGTCGGAGTTGGACCCCAAAAACCAAATGAGATTTTTAGGTTTTGATAGTATTTTACGCTCGTTCATCTGCATTCCGTCTTTGATTCACTACTCCTGTTTGCGCTATCTTCGAGCTCTGCCCTCAAAAACTAATCCTAGCTGAATTATTTCAATTCTTTACAACTAAGCGTATTTCATTGTTTCGACGTGGTTTATACCAGTTTTAGTTCGATTCGCCCCACTCCAAGACTTGATTAATCGGTTAGATCTTCATTTTTTGGGATTTCGACAATTTTGTCTAACGTTGCACTTAAAATGGAGCACATTTGGTTAAAAGTTTACTTATTGGGAGAAATTTGTCCTATAAGCCATTCACAATGGTAAAACTGGTCGAAAATGTGTAAAAGAAAATTTGGTACCACACTTTAATAAAGTATTCACATAGTCTTTTTTGAATCAAATTAACTCGATTACTTTCTTGTTGCTTTCTTAGATAATTTTTTTTGACTCGAGACCATACCATCATTACAATTTAAAACTTTAAACAGATGGCAACTCTCGTAGAAAACTTTTGCGTACCCAATCTTCTTCTTAATTGGCGTAGACACCGCTTACGCGATTATAGCCGAGTTAACAACAGCGCGCCAGTCGTTTCTTCTTTTCGCTACGTGGCGCCAATTTGATATTCCAAGCGAAGCCAGGTCCTTCTCCACTTGGTCCTTCCAACGGAGTGGAGGTCTTCCTCTTCCTCTGTTTCCCCCGGCGGGTACTGCGTCGAATATTTTCAGAGCTGGAGTGTTTTCGTCCATCCGGATAACATGACCTAGCCAGCCGCTGTCTTTTAATTCGCTGAACTATGTCGATGTCGTCGTATATCTCGTACAGCTCATCGTTCCATCGAATGCGGTATTCGCCGTGGCTAACGCGCAAAGGACCATAAATCTTTCGCAGAACTTTTCTCTCGAAAACTCGCAACGTCGACTCATCCGTTGTTGACATCGTCCAAGACTCTGCACCATATAGCAGGACGGGAATTATGAGTGACTTATAGAGTTTGGTTTTTGTTTGTCGAGAGAGGACTTCGCTTCTCAATTGCCTACTCAGTCCGAAGTAGCACCTGTTGGCAAGATTATTCTGCGTTGGATTTCTAGGCTGACATTGTTGGTGGTGTTTACGCTGGTTCCAAGATAGACGAAATTATCTACAACTTCAAAGTTATGACTGTCAACAGAGACGTGAGTGCCAAGTCGCGAGTGCGACGACTGTTTGTTTGATGACAGGAGATATTTCGTCTTGCCCTCGTTCACTGCCAGACCCATTTTCTGTGCTTCCTTGTCCAGCCTGGAGAAAGCAGAACTAACGTCGCGTACCCAATCACTCTACTAAATAAAGTTGAACCAGATGGCAACCCTGAAACAGGTTTCTATGGAATAAATTCTTTATATTGCAAGAGTTTGTTTTAGATTCAGTTTTATATTTTATTTTTTAAATTTTTGTCAGTGTATGACTTAGATTCTCATGTACACATGCAAGGAAATTACTAATCTGCAAATCGCTTTAATTACAAATGGTGGCGCTCAACGCCAACATTCTTTATCTGCGTTGCGTTATCTGAGTTGTTTAGCCATTATTTTTCATTTCAGCGATTTGTAACTGGGAAACCAGTGCAAAAGTTAATGAGAATTTAGAGTTAAGCATAAAAATTTGGAACTAACATGAATTCAAATAGGAGATGTGATACATTTGAATGCCTCAAGCACTCACAGTCGAGTCTTCAAGAATATGAGCCAGCGGGAAAATTATTTGAGCTCATTTGGAAATGGATACAAAACAAACCCTAAAGTGAATATGAAGCATAATTAAAAGCGAAATTACAAATAAGTACTTTGTGTGAGTACATTTGTGAGAAAAGCGTAAAAATCTCAGGCGAAGCACTTAACTCCCCCTCCAAAGTGAAGAAAAGTTGCCAACGCAACGATTCCGAACGCTTTCATTGCCAACCAATTCAGACAATTAGCGCCACAAATTCGTGACAAATTAACGCAAAACCCGCAGCGTGTAGATCGAGTGTGCCTCAATTGGTTACATACATATATCCGTTGTTGTTGTTTTTGTTGTTGTTGCATTGGAAGATGTAGCGCGCTGCCACCCTCATGTACTCAATTTATTTACAAATTAATAATGCACCACGCAAACGCTGCATGTGTGTGTGTGTGTGAGCACTCCACCTCCAACCTAACGCGCCGATATTCACTTCTCCTCTCCCCTTCCATCCACCAAACTCATTAGCGACTGTGGGAAAAGGGTTTGTGCGCTCTCAATGTAGTTGAAAAATACTTCATTATTGCTTGGTGAACAAATGATGACAACGCCAATACAAACAATACGATAAACACTTATAACTGACAACAGCAGCAACAACAACAACATAGCCACAAACTGCGACAAAAGTGACATCAATTAAGACTTTTTCTGCGTCGGAGTGGTGGGTTGGGCGCGACGCGCTTTGAAAAATGATGAAGCCAGGCAGTCAGTTGTTGTTGTTGGTGTTATTGAATGGCGCAGAGCCACACAGCAACTGTTGAAAGCCAGTAGAGACGTGCCACAACGCGACTCAGCGTCTCAACTCAGCTCAGCGCTGGGTACTCGACTTGCGTTCGGGGCACGGCGGGGCAGCCCATTGACGTTTCGGATGCTGTGCGTCCTTCTGTGTGTGGGTAGTGGCTGTGCCACAGCGTGAGTGTCGTGGCAAGTCAATTGTGTTGCGGGTTAAATGGTTCTTTAGATTTTTATCGCACGAACGGTTGGAAATTGAAACTGTTGCGCTTTGTTGTTGTTGGTGTGGAACTTTTTGTGGTTGTTGTTGTTGTTGTTACATCTGTAGTAGTTTACTGACTCTTATTGTTGGTGCTACTGCTACTACTTCTGCTCTTATTATTGCGTTTGTTGTTGTTGGATTGAAAGACACACTGGCTGTTTTTTGTATTTTGGGTGTATCGATATTGTTTTTATTGTTGTTGTTGTGTGAATTTCTTTTTGTTGTTTTTGCAAATATTTTTATTGTCATTGTTGTAATAATTTGTTTTTGTTGTTGTAATAATTTGTTGTTGTTTTTGTAATAATTTGTCTTTGTTGTTGTTGTTTTGTAATAATATGTTGTTGTTGTAATAATTTCTTTTTGTTGTTGTTACTGTTTATTGTTATAGTAATTGAAATGGAAATTTGAACTCGCTGATGTAGTTGTTGTTACCACTTTTTTTGCTGTTTTTGCTGTTGCTAACGCCGTTGTTGTATTTGTCACACTTCCCTGCTCGTGTTGTACGCATGCGGGTGGAGTTTGTTTTGTGTTGTGATTTCAATTGTCGTCGCTTGCCTTGCCCTCGGCCGGCAACTCACTGCCGTCGCTTCACTCTATTGTTGTTGTTGGCCGTTGATTGCTTATTTGATTGGCTCCTTCGCGCTGCTCTCATCAGTGTTTGTGCCTTTGATTGGGTTAACTGTTCGATTGAATGATTGTTTTGCTTTGCATGAGTGCTTGTTTGTTGTTGTTGTTGTTGTTATTGTTTGTTCGATTGCGCGTTTTGTTGGGGTGGCTGGCTCTTAATTAAAATTTAAAGAATCGCTTAATTGATATCGCATCACAACTGATTGCTCGTAATTTGTGACAATAAAGTGATTTATTTCAGTTTCACATTTAATTGACATCGGACAAACGACACGCTGATTTCGTGGCCGAAAAATGCCAGCGTCGCGAGCTGCAGGGGCCCACATAGTAGTTATATGAGCATACACACATATGTGCATGTGTATGGGAGTATCTAGAAATGTATGGATATGTGTATATTTGTACAGATTCTCGTATCGAACTTTATCTTGATCTTGATAAATCGTGTTTGTAACTTTAAATCTTTTTAATTTCGTTTTCATTTATCTCAATCGCAGACACTTGATTTTGTTAATTATTATTAGCGTTTAAGATCGATTCATGCTCTTGCTAAGTTTTTTTTTTTGTTTAATTTGTAACATGATTCCTTGAAGCCAATGTTTGCTTTAATCATTTACTTAATTCTAATGGGAATTTGAAGAAATTAATGAAAGGGTTGGGGGAGCCTGAAATATTATTTTCTCACTGTGAAAGTAAAACATACATACATATAAGAAAGGGTAGCAAATGGAAATTAAAAGGAAATGAATATTATATTTCCAAATATAAGTACATCTATTGTGTTATGTTGGGAAAGTAGGAAAAAATACTAGGAAGTATAGTACGTGGTTACGTTCGGTTACACTGGCAGGCTGTCACGTCAGTCATAGCCCTACGGTTCCTTTGTAATGTCAGATGGATTTTTACTATTAAAACGTGCTGAAGTTTATGTCGCGCAGGACATCAACGTTTTTTGCGAAGTTTAATAAAGAGTTGACATTTAAGTCATTCATACAGTCAGTTGAACCGTGAAGCTCCTACATATCTAAGCCGAATTCTGTTTTAGATGGTAGATAAGCAGAAGAGGTGTTGCAGTATTTCCCCTATATTTACTTCCTTGCACTTTCTGCATTTTGGCATTGTAGGCCAACGACCGTCCGGCAATCTTTTCGAGGCGGTGCGATTAAATAGCTTGCGTGTTTTCCTTCCGCTCCTGTGTACATGATCTTGACTACAGTGCATACTCTATGACGGGGGCGAACGCAGGGGGGGTTTTGGGGTGTTAAATGATTAGAGCGTGAATGAGAATAGAACAAATGAATTATGTGCGTACGTGCGTACTAAAGCCAATTTTTGCATTATCAAAATACATAAGCCTATGTTTGCAGCAAATAGACTGTGATTTGAGCAGCTGCGTTGCTTATGCAAATAATTTGTATGCTGAAATTAGTGAAATGCGTAAGGATTCTGAACAATCGTTTAAACTAATTTTTGAATCAGTTAAAACAATAGCCGCAGAATTAGATTTAGAAATCAAAATTCCGCGTTTGGCGAAAACGGCAAACTAATCGCGACAATTATGAAGGCGAACTGGAAGAATATTACCGCAGATCAATTTATATACCGTTTTTAGATAATTTTTTGGACCAAATCAATGAACGATTTTAAAACATCGAGAGCTGCTTTCCAAAATTGAAAACATTTTGCCAAATAAATGCATAAATCTTGACGTTATTGAGATGCAGGAGACTGTTCGTGTTTTAGAAAAGCAATGGTCGCTGATGTAGAAGATCGCGCTGAATTTAGAATGTGGAAAAGGTTAAAAATCTTTTCTTCAGATTATATTTTCTAACTAAAATTTTGAATATATTTTCAGGAACTGGTTAAATCAAACAAAGAGATCCAAAACTTTTAGACGCGTTGAATTGTTGCGATGCAAAAATTTTCAAAACAGTGCATCGTTTTTTAAAGATTGGAGCAACAATCCCTATATCTGTCGCTTCAAGTGAACGCTGAAAATAAAAGAAGATTAGACTTCAATTTGTGAATAAAATAATGAAACCTTGTCTTTTTACCTAAAACCCCCCCAAATTTTTTTCCTGCGTGCGCCACTGCTCTATGACATTCCATCTCACCATGAACCGTTCTCCTATTTCGTTACCTGGAACGCCTGTCCTGGAACGCAGTGTACAGGGTCCAGCACTCGAAGTGTAACCAACTTCAGGCCGTTCGCGCAGCTGTCGCACTAGAATCAGCTGTTTATAAATTTGCTGAATGACATTTCGGGGTATTTTTCACAAGTGTACAAAAGCGTTTATCCAAAAGTGATGACAAAAAAAAAGTGATCAGAGATGGAATTCAAACGTAATAGTGTGATTGCTTTATACTTAGCTAGAAAATCACAGCCAGCAATTGTTCGTGAGCTCAAACACCTTAATGTGAATAAAGTTTTTGTTTATCGCACCATCACTCGTTACAATGATGCTGGTACCATCGCAAAACGCCATGGAAGTGGTCATCAGAAGACTGCAAATAATTCTTTAAATATACCATGAAAGAAAGGCATTTTTTAATCCTAAAACTTTCTTTATTACAGATTGGTACATTGGAAATTTCTTCGAAGATTGCATCGTTGCCTTCGTGCTTTAAAATTTTACACATGAAGATGTCTTGAAAGATATGCATACAAGCTTTCTTACAAGAAACTAATTTTGATCGATCATCGGTTCGCGAATAATTTGTTATCCGTTCTATGAATTGTAATTTTGTTCGACATGCTTAGTTTACTAAATACTTCTATTATTGGTGTCGTACAATCAAACTTTTACAAGACCTTATGGTAGATGATGAAGCCTCAGTTTTTAGAGGATTCTTATTCAATGGAGAATTGTGTGGCAAAGTACCCCGATTTGGCGATTCACATTGTCGTGGTAAATAGTACTAGCTACTGCGTAAGCTGCTTCCAAATTTTTAGAGTTATGACTATGCTATGTTCTACTTGTATATTTGCTACTTAGTCCTAGGATGATGGTCCTTACTGGTTCCTGATTCTCATAGCCTTTCATAGAAGCACTGTTTTGGTTTTCGGACATCTCAATTTTTGATAATGCCAAATTAAGCGCTTTGCTCACTTCCCTGTGGAATTCGGCTAAAGTTTTCCTTCCTTGTACGATGTTTTTCATTTCTTCTAAAAGGACGTATAGTGTCCTTTGGTCCGCAAACGTGTAATCCAATCTATTTATTATGGAATAAAAATTCATCTTCGTGTTGTGGTTTGTAAGAATATCTGCTGCTGCTCCTATTATTTTTGTGCGTACTGCACTGTAGTATCCAATCATCAAATCAGCCCTAGCTCTGATGGCGCTATCGCCAACGTAATGTCCGCTAATGCCTTCTGATCAGTATTTTTCCGCTTGGAGAGTTTTGTCTCGTCTGTGGGACACAATTTAGTGCCTTCAGCGTATTCTCACAAATAATTCGATTTCGATCGATTCTTACTATACCGCCATTATGCTGAAGCCTCAAATTGTTTTTTCAATTAATTAAATATACTTTTATTGTATATCGCCCGGTCGTTCGCGATCACATGGGATTCTGGGCATATAACCTGGGCATATAACAAAGGAGAATAAAGAAAAGGAATTGCAACATTCATTATAAATCGGAG
Source organism: Bactrocera tryoni (assembly GCF_016617805.1). Lineage (NCBI taxonomy): Eukaryota > Metazoa > Arthropoda > Insecta > Diptera > Tephritidae > Bactrocera > Bactrocera tryoni. The sequence goes on from NW_024396120.1 coordinate 86,416, forward strand.
AAACACTCGTTTTAAATAGTCGAATTTTTGAACTTTAAATTCAAATATCTCAAAAACCATAAGTCAGCAGCCACTATATACCTATACTTTCTTGATCTGGAAGAAGTCCTCTATCCGTACATACCCATTTTGATCCCGAAATCGGGGGATGCTATTCTAAAATTAGTGATATCGAAAAAATGGTCATTCGAATAGTAAATTTGTGATACGCGTTTACTGCTGGCATTAGACACCTTGGTAAAAAGGCTGCGCGGAAATTAGGTGAACCTGTTACTCAGGTAAA